>NW_028274808.1:197046966-197201440 GCF_037043125.1 Eumetopias jubatus | reverse complement strand
CACGGAGAGAGAGAAGGGCATTGTCCCAGGACACACAGTGTTCTTTCTGTGCAGTGGGGCTGGAGGCCAGTCGAGGCTTGCCAGAGTGCAGAACCCATACTCACTCATTTTTTTAACCTCTTATTTTGAAATACTTTTAGATTCCCAGGAAGTTACAAAGCTAGTATAGAGAGTTCTAGTACCCCACCCCATGTTTCACTCAGGTTCGCCCATGTTTGCCTCTTACAAGTTCTAGCACTGCATCAGTGTATGACGTTGGTTACAAAATGTGTGAATGGTTCTGTGTGAGTTCATCACATGTAGATTCACGTAACCAGCACCATAAGCAAGATACAGGACTGTTCCATCGGCACAAAGACCTGCCTTGCGCCACCCCTTTACAGGTGCACCCACTCCTCTCCCATCCCTGACCCCCGGCAACCACAGTGCTCTTCTCCATGTCCGCATCTTGTCAGTTCTGGAAAGAAATACACATGAACTCTGATAGGACGTGACCTGTGGAGACAGGCTCTTTCCACGCGGCACCCATCCAGGTGTGCCCGTAGCCTAGCTTCCTCAACTATCTGCTGGTCCGGGGGCATTCCAGTTGCTTGTTGAGCTGTGCTGTTTACTCCACGCAGGATTGGAAAAGCCTCACCAGCTGGCCCTGCTGTTGGCCCGAGGTGCGGCTCTGGTGCACGTGTTGCGAGCAGTTGAGAGGACAGATGAAGGTTTTGGATGCATTGCAGTGAGCCAGGGTTGCTGACCACACAGATTTTTCTTGACAGCTCTGTGAATTTGGGGATGTGTTTTCACGACCGAGCTGCTGAGATATTTATCTCCGTGGGACAAACCGTCCTAAGACTGTCTTGTCCATTAAAACGTGTCATTCATCAAGGTGAGAGCAGTGAGGTCACGAGCTTCCCGTTAACCCTCTAGGAGCTGCGACTGGCGTCCTACCTGTCCAGGCTGGCGATGGTGCCAGGGGGCACGCTGCGCCGGCTCCTGAGCGTGGCTCTGCCCACGGCCTCGCAGTCTGAGCTCCTGGCTGCGCTGGACCCGGGCAGCCAGAAGCATCCGGACCACACGGTGGAGACTGATGGTGGCGGGGAGCAGGCCGACCTGGGCAGGAGGTGAGTGCGGCATCGGGCTGCTTTTGGGAAAGAGTTGGGGGAGATTCCGTCATGAAGGGAACAGAAGGAGGGAGGAAGCAGGACCCTGCAGGCCCAGCGCACACTCTACTGGTCGGCACTTCATGGCTCCAGGAGCACAGGACATCCAGCCCAGTGGCCAGGAACCCTTTTTAAGTCATGGGAGACCTAAGTATTTTGTTCAGACTTTTATCTTCGTCACCAATTTATTTTTCAAGTAGAATCTTAAGAAAATGTTTCCCCTGCCATAAATGCCACACACACACATTAAAGGAAGTGTAAAAAATACATACAAGGAAAAAGAAGAAAAAGGAATGTCCCGAAGACATTCTGTGACTGTCTGAAGATGGTCTCCAGGCTATCTGAAGAAAATGGCTGAGAGCATTTTCTTACAATTCTTCATCCAGAATGTGTTTCTGGGTTTGATTTTTATCTATTGCTGGGTTTTATGAGTGTGTTTGGTGTGTGCATGTGTGTGAGTGTGTGTAAAACTCATACGAGTATCTGCGTGTGTAGTAATCCCAGCGTATACAGCCTCGCGCCCTGCTGCTCAGAACCTGACAGCGCAGGGAGTTTGCTTATTTCCTTCTGACTCTTGTCCGTGTGCGGATATCGTTCTATGCAATAATTATCACACCATTTAGACTCCATTCCCTGCTGTTTTATGAATTTCCTCAACTTTCTTAATATATTCATGAAGCACTCTTGAGCTCCTACTGTGTCCACTGTTGTAAGGTACTAGGGTACCGGGGAGAGAAAGGGGCATGGTGGACCCTCCATAAGTTAACACATAGATGGTGTTCCTCCACACACGCTCCGCGTCCTCCCTCTGTGGGGATGCAGGACTCACCTCAAGTGTCCCCACCTCTAGGCAGCCTTCCGTCTGCCTGATGTCACCCGTTACCCAGCTCTGACCCCCGGACTGGGAACCCCTTGGAGGCAGAGATTGTGTCTTGACCAGAGAAGGTTCTCGATCTGTGTGCCTTGAGTGAGAGACAGACCATGAAAATGAGTTCTTCCTGTCAGCCCAAGGTCATGTTGAGGGATGGAGTGCCATCATGCTTTTCAGGAAAAGTCTATTCTAGGAAATATTAAGACCCTCCCTTCTTGCCGTCAGGAAGCACCAGGGCTGGTGGCAAGCTCTGGAAGGCCGACTGCGCGGAGAACTGATAAGCAGAGGACTGGAGAAGATGCTCTGGGCCCGAGAAAGGAAGGAGAGGTAACGCTGGGCGCCTGCCCCGGTCAGCCCGGCTGCCTTGAGTGGGACGGGAGGTGAGGGGCCCAGGAACCTGGGAGAGGGTGACTGCAGCTGTACCCACATTCCTTCCGAAAGACCACAGTCTTTACTCGCAGTGGACTTAGTTTAGGAGCAGAAGATAAGCCTCTTGCTATCAGTGGGAGAATGTTCTCTTATCACTTGTTAGCACTTTACTATATTTATTTTAACTCATGGCCATTTTCAAATGGGATGTCCTTAAAGGGCGAGTAAATCCGTATTGCTGTTTGGAGTTTATAGTTTACAAAGCCCTTTGCCACCTACAGCACTGAGCCTCCCAGGCTTCCAGAAAGTGGGGATGGTAACACTGGAGCTCAGGGAGATCAGAGGAAGAGGTGTCAAGCCTGCAGCTGGGAAACGGTGGCCATGGGATTTGGGAGCATCTGACTAACCCCTTTCTTTCCCTAGACTTGCAGGCCAGTGATCTTTCCACTCCATCGAGCACCTCTCTCTTTCAGCTGTGGTTTCTGCACACCTGGAGGTCAGAGGAAAGTCAGGGGCAGGGTAGTTTTAGATTGCTACAGTTGACCAAGTGCGTCCAGTGTTTCCCACTGGAAAACCTTTGGAGAAAGAGTGACGTCAAGTAGGTTCATAATAGGGTAGAAAGTGATCATATCCAGTGCGTGCTCTGGAAATAGTCGATGTCCAAGGGAAGTATGTGACCTGAGTCCTGCCTCTTCCATAGTTTCTCAGCTACGGTAAAGGTGCTGAGGCCAAGCTTCATGAACTGTCCATGTTAACAATTCTGGAGCCATTGATCATAGTCTGGATGTCAGAATTTAGTCCCAAAGAAATTAGATCAGGATTTTGAGCCCAAACCAAGAAAATTAAATTCAAGCTGTATAAATGTGAAGTCCTCCATGAAGGAGCAGAAGTCAGTTCCTCCAGATTGGGATGGGGGAGCAAAGGCACTCCCAGGCTGCACTCATGTGAGCGGAGTGAGTACAGGTCAGGAGGAGTACTGGTCCCGCTCCCCTGGCTCACTCTCCTAGCCTGTGCCCTGCTGGAGGCACGTGGAGCTATGGCAGGAAGACGAGAGACTGAATCACACCGAGCTGGGTTGGGATCCTTGCTCAGATTCATACCAGCTGCAAGGGCAGGATGCAGTGGAGCCTCATCTGCCACATCTGCTCTGGAAGGGTCAGCAAACCTGTCAGTGACGTCCAGCAGGTGACCCTCAGTGGCATGGCCATGTCATGCACTGCTTGGACACAGAGAGAACCCTATGGCTTTTAGCTGGTGTAGTCCTGGCCATTACCAAGAGCATCCAGGGATTTAGGGGCTGGACCACTCATGGACAGCATTCCCGCAGTCCTTTTATGGGACATCCCCAAAGAGTGTCATTCTTCTGTTTTAAATGCAGTTGGCCTGACTTCTAACTCTTGCTTTGTAGTCAGGTCTCATCAGCCTGCTTTGGGTATGAGTCTCACAGGCAGTGACGTCCTGGTAAACGTTGAACCATCTGCGGGTAGGGAGAGAGACAGAGACAGATGCTCTGATTTGTAGCATTTCCCAGTTTCCATGGTGTACCTACACTGACCAGGGCCAATTTCAAACTAACAACAAGGTGACAAGAGGCTTGCAAAACTTCTGCAAAGTTAACAGTCATGAGTCAGGACGAGTTGTCTGTAGACGCCACTTGCCACAGGCTTCAGCTCATTTCAGGGGCAATCTGATGACCACAGTGTCTTTCATTAAAGTGATACCTGATTGAGGACCTAAGGACCCAAAGTGAGTTCTCCCGGAGAAGTCCATCAGGACACTCAGGAGGGTCAGTTGCCAAGAATGTCAAATCTGATCTTCTGTTCTTTCTTTAGTATATTAAAGAAGACATGTCCCCCTCTCAGAGAGAGGGTGGTATTGCCTGGAAAAGGAAGCTGGCCACATCTGTCCCTGGAGTCCATCGGAGAACTGGCTGCCATGCCCATTGTAGGGGCAGAGACCATTGATTTATTAAACACAGGCGAGAAGCTCTTTATATTCAGAAATCCAAAGGAACCAGAGATCTCATTGCATATTCCCCCCAGGAGAAAGAAGAAGAACTTTCTAAATGCCAAAAAGGCCAGTTGGGCCTTGGGCATGGACTAGTCCCAAGGAAAGCTCCGGGGAGTCTGAAGACAGGGTTTTCTTTTTCCTCTGCCCGTGTGCGTGTGCGTGTGCGTGTGCGTGCGTGTGTGTGTGTTTATAGTGTACAACTTATAGATGTAAGTCACACATGCAGAAGACGCAGACACCCCCCCTCAACACCCACGACTTTCAAGGACTCAGTTTAATCTGGTCTTACGATTTTCCATAGGGTCTACCCTCCTCAGCATCATGAGGGACAGCCTTGAACGCTTGTTGCCTTCAGTGTCACCTCTCTGCGGGTCTGGGGGAGACCCTAGCCCCCAATTCATACCCCTGTAACGTCTGGCTGCATATGGGCTGTGTGTCTAAGTGAAGCTCTTTGTTCCTGCATTTTGTGTTTGTTACATATTCTATTTTTATCAAGGGAACTTTCAAAAATAAATGCATTTTACATACAGCTCTTCTGGGTGGCACTCGGTTTTGCTTTATGTAGGAATCCTTTATTTTTAGTTCTTGTGTTTTGGCTACATGTTGTTATATTCCACAGAGACTTGCCCTCTATCATTCCAGGGGCCAGAAAATGTACCAGCCACTGGGGCATATGATTGCCAACTCAAATTAGAGTTATTTCCCCCTTTCATAAATGAGGAAATCCAAAGGCTTAAGGAGATGAGGTGATGTGTGCAAGATCACAAAGCCAGTAAGTAGCAGAATCAGGGTTCATATTATTTTTTTAAATTATTTCTTTCTTTATTTGAGAGAGAGATTGAGCACGAGCAGGGGGAGCAGCAGAGGGAAAGGGAGAAGCACACTCTACTGAGCAGGGAGCCTGACTTGGGGCTCCATCCCAGGGTCCCGTGATCACGACCTAAGCCAAGGGCAGGAGGGTCAGTTGGTTGGTTACCGACTGAGCCACCCAGGCGCCCCCATGGTTCATACTCTTTATGGCCCCAAACCCTCTCCCTTTCTCCCAGACTCGATCAGTGGGCACATTTGCCAACAAACAAACTGCACACAGGTCCTTGTGTTTCACAGAGTGCTTTTATCTGCTCTGACCCTTTCCACTTTCATAGCAGTGGTGGGGCCAGTGATGTCTCCTTAGGCCTAGACTGGATCATTGCATGAACTTTTCTAAAAGCCAGGCAAAGAATAAAATTGCGGTGCACCTTTCCTGAGAGTAGGAAATGATTGAGAAGGGAATCCTGTCACCAGCAAGAGGAAGACAAGGGACCCTGATGAAGCATCTGCTGCAGGAGAGTCACTGCTGGACCCTTCCAGCTACTTTAACCCACTTCCAGTCCTCGCTAATACCCCAGCAAGGTGGGCATCACTACTCCCATTTTGCAGCCAAGGAAGCTGAGGCACAGAGAGCATAAGTAATTTGCCTGCGATCACACCACCTACAAGGGAGGGATAGGGTTTTGAAACCAGATCTCCTGACTTTCAAACCCTATCTCCCATGAGACAGTTTGTTTGTTGACGACCAGAAGGCCAGGTCTTCTTTGTACTTTCCCACCAGCATGCATGCAGCGTGGTGAACAGGGACCTTTGCTGGGGGTCATACTTCTTCCATAATAAGCTGCCATATGGCCATGTCACTACATTATGGATAAGCATGAGCAAGTAGTTCAAGTGTAAGAAAGAAGAGTCGATGGGGCCAGCTTTCCCATCAGAAGATCCGGTGAACAGAGAGAGAACAAAGAGCAGTGATTTTCACGCATAGGGTAGTGGAGAAGAAAATGCATGATCTTTGGTGTAAGATGACTTGAGTTCATCCCATCCCACCACTTGTGAGCTGTGTGTCCCTGGGCAAGTCACCTGACCTTTCTGAGCCTCGTGTTCGTCGTCACCGACAAAATTGTGATGAAAATCCCTTGTTGTGACGATTAGATGAACTGCATCTGTAAAATGCTTGATGGTGGTGTGGGCCTACCACGTCTGTGTCCTTCTCTTCCCCTTGAAGGTGACCCATCTGACTTTCTAATAATTTCCTACTTCTACAGGGCTCTGCTAGAATTCTGCATGGTTGAAAGCAGATTGCACGTAAGGATCTCAAAAAATAGCTCAAAATTATGGGCTGGAGGCTGATTGAAGAGGCTATTAGCAACAACAGGAGGTGCCCAAGCTGTTTAAAATACAGCATTTCAACCTAATAATAACTCCGTATGTTAATAGACAGAGAAAGACTAACTATTGATTTACTTTCTCTACTACATGACAAACATGAAGACGGGGAAGCTTGTGCTTCTGCAGTCAGGTAGATCAGATTTGAATCCTGGCTGGACAACTTTGGAGCAAGTCACTGTACCACTCTGAACCTCAGCCTCCTCATCTGTAAAGCAGGGATCCTAATACTTACCTTAGAGTAAACGTGTCATAAAGAATGGAGATATTGGCTATTATGTCCATCGTGTCCAATAAAATACTGGTGTCCAATAAATGTAGCTTATTTGTTATATTTTTACACATTCACAAAATTGAGCTTGATGACTCATTTCCATTGACACTCTAGGTGAACACAGTGACCCTTCTAGAAGGGGCTGTTCCTACCACAATACATGGAAGCCTATTCATGAGAGAGAAGCTCCAGGGAACTTGGATTGAGAGGACTTCAGTTCAAGTTTGCGCTCTGTTACTTATAAGCTTCATGAAATTGAGATGGCTAAACTCCTCTGAATCCCAGCTTCCTGTGGATTCTGTCTTCTATGATAAGTTCAGTCTGAATGAGTTGACTGACACAAAAATAAGTAATTGTTAAATGCAAGGGATAAAATAGATACGTGAAAATCATGCTGTGGGATTTGGGATTGAGAGCCAGCCTGACTGGGGAGATTTGGGAACAGCTTTATGTTTATGACCCCAAATCTTTATCTCCAGATTAGACTTCTTCTTGGGCTCCAGACACTTATGTCTACAGCTTGCTGGACATCTCCTCCTGGACACCTCACAGATGCCTCAACCTCAGCATGTCCATCCCTGAACTCATCAGCTTCCTTGAGTGGATGGTACCAAGCCAGAAACCTATCAGTCATCCTAGACATCTTCCTGTTTCTCAGCCCCCAAATATGATGACCAAATCTTGCTGATTGTATCATGGCATTAGCCTTGACATTTATGCCCTTCTCCACCCCTTCACTCCTGCCCAGGACAGGGTATTAACCACTTCTCTCCTGGTTGGAGGATGGGCCAGAGGTAGAAGCCGTTACTTAGGGTTCTCATTGACCCATTCTCCAACACACAGCTACAGGGAGTGAGGAGAGCCAATCCTGTTGCCACCTTGTGTGCGCCCTTGCTTCTCTGGCCTTCATTCACCAACACCAAAAGCAATAACAACCACAATAGTAACTATTACTGTTAAGTTTACCTTTATTTGGGTAGTGTGCTCAGGGGAAGGGGTTTCCTCCCCCAGTCCCAGGAAATGAACCATCACTGGCTCCCCACAGACTGTGAATTCAACAGTCTCTGAATTCTGACTGGGATGTTGGTACCATTATATTGAATGTGTTTATTGATACAATTGTGATTGTGTTTCAGTCTACTAAGTTGCTATTTTGTTTTTCATTCTTTGATACTGTCTTTTTCCTCCATTACTACCTTCTTTTGCACTGAGTCTCTTATGATCCAGTTTTATCTTCTTACGATACCTCTCCTTTTAGAGGTTGCCCTAGGGTCTACAATATACATCTTCTACTGATCATTTTCCACCTTGAAATAGTACTATGTGCCTTCACATATGGTGTAAGAATCTTACACGGTATACTTCCAATTCCGTTCTCCATCCTTTCTGATGTTTGCCACATTTTGCTTCTATTTGTGTTAAACTCCCACATACACTGATATTATTTTACTTTTTAGAAGCAGTTATCTTTTAAAGAGATTTAAAATGAGAAAACTGTATTTTATGTGCATGCAAATATTTACAACTTCTGGTGCTTTTTAAAAAAATGTAGATCTATATTTCCATCTTGTCTCATTTTTCTTCTACATAATGTCTGTAATATTTCTTCTAGTGCAAGTTTGCTGGTGATTAATTTTCTCATCCTTTATGTCAAAAGTCTCTTTATTGACTTCATTTTTGAAAGATATTTTTACTGCGTATAAAATTCCAGGTTTGCAGCATTTTACATTTTCTCACTCACTACTTTAAAGATGTCACTCTGTCTTCAGGCTTGCTTTGTTTCTGACAAAATGTGTGCTGTATTGGTTTAATGTTTCTCTCTATATATCAGTATTTTTTTCCTCTACTTGTTTTAAAATTTTTTATAATAAGAGCAGCCTCTTTTTTTTTTTTTTAACTCAGAGTTTTGCCGCAATTCTACTATGGTTGCCTTTGTGTGGTTTTCTGCTTGGGGTTTACTGGACTTGGGGGGACTTGTAGAGTTTTCATCAAATATTATAGAAGTTTTGGTCTTTGTATCTTCAAGTAATTTTTTTGTTCTACCTCCTTCTCCTTTTCTTTGGCAACTCTCATGACACATGTTAATCTGCCTGATACTGTCCCAGAGGTCACAGAGGCTCTGTTCATTTTTTTCACTCCAGGATATCAACATTATTTTCAATCATCATGTCTCCCTAAGCTCCCCTTGGCTGTGACAGTTCCTCAGATTTTCCTTATTTTTGATGACCTTGGCAGTTTTGTGGAGCACTGGTCTGATATTTTGTAGAGTTTTTCTCTGTTGGAATTTTTCTGATGTTCTTCTCATGATTGACTGGGGGTATGGGCTTTTGAGAGGAAGACTACAGACTACAGAGGGAAAATACCATTTCATCACATCATATCAAGGAGAGATACCATCAGCTTGACCTAACACTGTTAGTGTTACCCTTGATCAACTGGATGAGGTCGTGTTTGTCAGGATTCTCCGCTATAGAGTTATTGTTCTGCCCTCTTCCACACTGTACCCTTTGGAAGAAAGTCACTATGCACAGACCACACTTAAGGAGTGGACAGTTGCGCTCTTGGAAGATGGGGTGTTTATATAAATTATTTGGAATTCTTGTGCATGGGAGATTTGTCTCTTCTCTCCCATTTATTTTTTTCTTTGAATATGTATTAATATCAATATGGACTCACGATATTTATTTTATACTTTGGGCTATAATCCACTGCTACTTTATTTTGTTGTTCAAATTGTCCCAGCTGTGGCCACTGGGAACTATTTCATTTGGTTTTTGGGTCCCTTTGATGTACTCCCGTCATTGTGGGTTTGTTTGTTTTAGAACAAATTCATCCTTTTCTTGCACTACAAGATTCTCCTGGCTTATCTTGTAAACTGCTTGGCCCAGTCTTAGAATTAGCCATTTCTCTAAGGAGCCCTAGTTTCTTTTATTGGTATGAGAAATTACTTGCCCCTGGAGAACTGATTACAGATGATTTTTTCTTTTCTTTTTTTTCTTTGTGCTATTTGGTAGCTTCCAAATTTGTTAAAATGAATCTCTATTGCCTCTGTAATCAGAAAGAGTACAGAAATGATATATAAAATCAGAGAGTCGGGATAAAGGACATACTTTCCATAACCTGCCTTCTTATCATACTGGTTTAGGAGTATCTAAGACCCACTTCACGTAACAATCATAAATCATAAAATTAACTCTTCTTACCAATTCTTGCACTGTGAACTGAATAGGGAGATTTGAGTGATCTGCAGACAATCCTGGCTTCAGAGATTGAGTTCTGCTGCATATAACAGAAAAACCCAGATATTAGTGATTTAAATAAAATAGGAGTTCAATTTTCTCTCATGTGACATGCAATCTGAAGCAGGCAGTCCAGGCTGGGACAGGAGCTTCACGTCACTAATGCCACTCTTCTGCTCAGCCATGCTAGGTACATGGCTTCCACCCACAAGGTTATAAATCTCATGGTCCCCATGGCTGCCACAACTCAAAGCTTCACATCTTCATTCCAGACTGAGAGAAAGAGAAAGTAGATGAGCAAAATATACCAGGAACTTTTTCAGAAGCCCCACTTGGTGATGTCTGCTTACAAATCATTGGCCAGAACCGAGTCACATGACCACCTCAGCTGCAAGGGATGATGGGAAATGTCCATTTTAACAGGCATCCCCCAAATTGAGATTCTCTAGTAAAATAGAAGGGGAGAAAGGGTTTGGGTGGTCAACTCAAAATATCTGCCAAATGTGGCCAGCAAGAAACCAGGGATGGTCCAGGCTTTTCTCTCACAGGGCCTTCTGTGTGCATTTCTTCCACATAGATTCTCATTTACCTCACAGAACTCTTGGGACTCAGAGGTGGATATTACTATTCCCACTTACCTATAAAGAAACTGGGGTTCGGATAAATCAAGTAGCTCCCTCAGGGTCACCCCACTTAGCAAGTTCCAGAGCTGGGTTTCGAACTCTTTGTCTTCTTGATTTCTTCCCACTGCACCATCCTGACTTCACTGGTCTGCAGTTGGCATCATTGTTCATTTATTCTTTCAACCACTGACATGTGCTGTTGTGTCCTGGCTCATAGAGATATTTAGTGTGGGTCCAATGGATGAGTGAATGAGGGGGGCTTACTCTAGTGGAGAGCAGACATTGATCAGGGCTATACAGGGTCGTCTCCAGGGCATTGTGAAGGGCCCCTTCTTTCTGGAGGCCACTAGGGAAAGATCACCAAGAATATACAGTGCACCTGAGCCTGGAAGGCTGGGAAAGTGAGGGCAATGCAAGCAGAAGGAAGGGTGCAGCCCAGGCATGAAAGGTTTTTAGTGCAGGTGGGAAGATGGGGTAAGGATCTTCCTGAGCAGAAGGACCCAGGGTGATAGGGCTGGTCTGGATGCTCCAGAGGCCCTGTGTCCTGTGGGTTGAGCATGTTGAAGGAATGATCTGCCAGCAGAGCTGGGCCTTGGGTATCTGTTGGTGTGCAGTTGGCTTCCACCACGTGTTTACAGCCCCTCGCACGTATCTGCTCTGCTGTCTTCTCATACATTCTGTTTCTGGAGTTTACACAGGCAACACCCAATGTGATGCATGGGAAACACTGGTGGTTTGTACTGCGGTTCCTTCATTTTTCAAAGCATGTGAGTTTACTCATCCCTGCTGGTGAGCTGTGGGCATTGATGGTCCATGGGCTCCCCTGGGTTCCCAGCTTCTGTGACACCTTGGCTGTGTGCGCCCTGAAGCTTAAAACCATGGGCCACATTTCCCTTAAAACCGCACCTCTAGAAGCCAAGACAAGCGGTGTGTGTAGAGGGAGTGGCCTTGGAGAATGGAGTTTTTTCCAGAGACGGTTCTGTGAAAGCAATATTCCTTCTATAGTGGGTCCAACAGCGGACAGGTTACACACATGGGCGGGTCACAAAAGCATCATTTTCTCCTTTTCTATAACAACTTAATTTCCATTTTTAGCCAACATTCTGTCCACTGCAGAAAGCTTAATCCATTCATGGCCAGGTAAGCCCCAGCAAATTTAGTGATTTCTTAGTCAATTTTAGTTTAAGCTCAGGTGATTTCAGGGTTTCTCCCTCCCTTTATCCCACAACTAGCATTCTGGTTTCATGGAGCCAGAGGGTCTGGCCCACGGTTCTCCTTGGTAAGCACCTTCATGTGTGAGACCAGCCTGCCTGAGGTTTGGTTATCAGTCTCCATCCACCTCAGCTGGTGGCCCGGGCTGTCCTCTGTGGCTGTGACATCAAAGGCTCTAGGGCCCTCCCCCAGCTAAGGCCTGCACCCCTGTCTGCTCTCCTTGTGCCATGCAGGGTGGGGGTGGATTCTGTGACACTGCCCTCAGGCCCGCTGCTGGGACCCCACTGTGCCAACCACCGCCCCCAGCACCATGATGACAGTGCACTTTCCCCTGGGCTGCTGTTCTTCTGAGCCCCAGAAAGGAAGACATGCAAATCTCCTCTCAGATGCCCCACTAACTGGAGTTCTTAACATTCCCCCCCCACCCCTTCACACCTTGGGGCTCAGGCTCTTCTTGCAAGAGGGGACACAATGTGGAATTCCTTCCGGAAGATACTGTCTTGTCATCCTGCCCTCTCCTCCTCCTCTTCCTCCTTCCCCCACAGCCTCACTTCCTGTTAGGTTAGAAATCTGGGTTTTCTTCCTAATATATTTTTGCCAACTCTATTGTTTGTGGTCCAGTCTTTGCACTTAGAACACTTTTGACCTCTCCAAGTTTGCCTCTTGCAGTTACGACCTTTGGATTTAAAACTGTGTCTTCTAAGCATGGACAGACATTTCTCTAAGGAAGATATCCAGATGGCCAACAGATACACGAAAAGATGCTCGACATCAGGGAAATGCAAACCAAAACTACAAAAAGATATCACCTCACACCTGTCAGAATGGCTAAAATCTAAAACACAAGAAATGAGTGTTGGTGAGGACATGGAGAAAAAGGAAACCTCGTGCACTATTAGGGATGCAAAGTGGTGCAGCCACTCTGGAAAACAGTATGGAGGTTCCTCAAAAAGTGAAAAATAGAACTACCCTACAATCCAGGAATCATACTACTGGGTGTTTATCCCAAAGAATACAGAAACACTAATTCAAAGGGATACACTCACCCCAATGCTTATAGCAGCATTATCTACAGTAGCCAAGATATGGAAGCTGCCCAAGTGTTCATCAACAGACGAATGAATAAAGAAGATGTGGTATACATATACATACTAAAATAAAGGAATATTACTCAGCCATCAAAAGAATGAAATCTTGCCATTTGCCACGACATGGATGGAACTAGAGGGTATTATGCTAAGCAAAATAAGTCAGTCAGAGAAAGACAAATACCATATGGTTTCACTCTTATGTAGAATTTAAGAAACAAAACAAATGAGCATAGGGAAAAAAAGAAAGAGAGAGTAAGAGAGGCAAACCAAGAAACAGACTCTTAACACTAGAGAACAATTGATGTTTACCAGAGGGGCGGGGGCTGGGGAATGGGTGAAACAGGTGATGGGCACTAAGGAGAGCTCTTGTCATGATGAGCACCAGGTGTTGTATGGAAGTGTTGAATCACTATATTGTACACTTGAAGCTAATATTACACTGTATGTTAACTATACTAGCATTGAAAGAAAAATGTAAGAATATATCTTCTATGGTTTTAAAGAGATGATTTTGGAAGTCCCGTTGCTTCTGTTTTAACTCTGATCTCTGTTGGGTCATTCAGAGATGACGACCGTGTGTGTTGAATGTTGCTGCCTGTTTGGGTAATGGGTACAAGGAAATGGGGTGGGGTGGGGAGATCTTGATTAGCCCAGAATGTTCTTTGGTCCACGTCCAGGTATCCTTCTCTGGTGGAGACCCCAAGGATGTTTGCTAAGGGGGCAGATATCTGCAAAGGGAGAATGATCCTAGATGATCTCGGACTGAGAATTTCAATTGTCAGAACCCCTGTCCCCGTGATTCTAAGTTGGTAAAATAAGGACCTCAGTCCTGCCTCCCTCACTTATGCAATGTGTGCGTGTGAGGAAGAGTTTACACGCAGGACAGGGAAAACTGTGAGCTGCTGGTACAGCTAATGTTGGCAGTGGGCCCAGGGTTGCCAGGGAAGGTCCTGGGAGACCACTTGTTTCCCTGTGAGCAGCTGTGCATAAGCTGTCCCCACCACCCAGCCTCGGCCCTCCACCAAGAAGAACTATGGGGAGCCAATCCTGAAGACCTACTGTGTTGCCTGCGGCTGCTCTAGCACTTCATGTTAATAATCCATTTGCATTTCACCTCAACTCTGCAAGGTGCATACTAACATCATCCCCATTTACAGATGGGAAACTGAGGTCCCATAGTTGAGTAACATATGCAGATTCAGAGGTTTGTAGGTGATGGAGTCAGGATTAGCACCCAGGCAATTTACTCTCTGATCCTGCATCCTCAGCAGGTTGCAAGGATGAGTGGTGGCTCCAGAGAGGTAAGTGTGTCAGCTCTTTTAGGAGGCCCCCATAAAAGCTGTGGGCACTGGAAAATGAGGTCTCCTTATAGGAAGCTGAGATGCACTTCTTGGGTATAAGTCCTGGGGACTTCCTGGGCATTTTCTTATTGCATATGCAGGTTGGATCCACTCAGAAGCTGATATGTCATGGGAATAGGTCAGCATTAGGTGAACTGACTTGACACAAGCTGCTTGTCAATGCCACTTCTTCCAAGATTTCAGTCCTCATCTACCAAATGAACACAGGAATCTCTACTGTCAAGCGTGTGTATGTAGATTACTTGCAACAACAGAAGATTGCTAGATGAGTGGCAGGTGTGCCATGACAATGTCTGCACATTGGTGATGGCTCAGAGCTCCAGGAAGGAAAGAAAAGAAGTCACGTGTATGAAGCACCTCCCAGAGGGAGTGGTGTTCTCTCAGGTGATCACATGTGAAGAGATGTAAGATGAACATCTGACTCCATCAAGGCTGGTCCTAGCCTTTCCCAATTCCTTGAAAAGTCACAGTGTCCGTTCTGCTTCAGGGTATTTACTTGATGGGTTCCTGCTTCCTGGGACATTTCCCTTCTCTGCGGCATGCTCTTGTGTACCCACACAGACATGCCATCCTTGGTCTTCTGTTGGCTAACATCTTTAGATCCCACTTAAGTGTCCCTTCCGAGAAACACTGTCTGATGTCCAGACCTAGCCTGGTTCCCTCTTTATGCTCCCATGGTCCTGTGTCTTATGTAAAATATAATCATCCTGGTGATTTGTACAAATCAGCATGCCTGGATGGACAGACTCGGGGAAGGTGATTTCGTCTTATCCACAACCGTGTCTCGAGCAGCTCATGCACAGCCAGACACATAATAACTGCTTGGTTCACACTTGGTGGATGAGTCGGTGAATTTTTAGCGTCTCTATTTGCACACAAGGAGGGGAACAAGGCTCAGAGACGCGCAGGGAACCGCTCAGGGTCACCCAGCTGGCGAGAGGCATTGGCTGGCCTGCAACTCTGAGCTTACCATCCCAACATCAACAGGTGCTAAAAAGGCTTGCTTCAGAGCACTGTGGGAGGGCCGAGAGACTGGAAAGAAAGGATGTGGAAATCATTCCTGCATTCCAAACACGTACAAAGGGAAAAGAAAACACACGCTTGAACAGGAGCTTGTTTTCAACCCTTCCAGATCATCTTATTCCCACACTCGCTCACTTCAAGTGTCTGCTCAACCATCACCTTCCAGAGACCTGCCTGAGCCCTTACTTGGAAACAACAGCTCACCCTGAGCTTCTCCCTTCCCGAGCCTGCTTGTTTTTCTCCCTATGCTCACTACCATCTGACACATTCCCTGCGTACCTGATGGGCCATTTGTGGCTGAACCATGGAGCGGCCCTGTCACGCTGGGGGATGGGGACTCTGGTAGGCTTCTTCACAGCCACATCTATCCCCAGTGGCCAGAATGGTGCTGACACCTAGAAGGCACTCAGTAAAAAGTTGTGGAGTCAATGCAAAGTGAACAAAATGCATAAATGAAAAAACTTGCATCATCCTCATATGCTGCTTCCTGTCTTAAAAATCTATTCTCACTGAGCAATCTTATTACGGCCGTTAGACTGGAGCTCCAGTGTCTGGAAAGGTCACAGTCAGCTGGATAGCTAAAATTAAAATTTTAAAGTTCATTAGCATGGATGAGTGTGCAGTGAGGGGGACGCTCTGACACTGAGGGCGGGGTGTAAATTGAAAGAGCTTCTCTGAAAAGCCTGACTCCTCACAACCTTGTCAAGAGTACGTGTTGTCCAACATTCAGAATTTTGTCAATCTGCTAGGTGAAAAATTGCATATGAAGGTAGTTAAAAGAGCTGTGTTGGGGTATAACTGGCATATGATAAATTGCACATACTTAAAATGTATAATTTGATGCATTTTGACATATGGATACTGTCATACCATCATCAAAATCAAGATAATGGACGTATGCATCCCCCAGAAAAGTTTCCCTGTATCCCTCTGCAACCCTCCCTCCAGAGGCACCCCACCCCACTCCTAGGCAACCACTGACCTGTCCTATGATTATAGATTAGTTTGCATTTTAAGGCATTTTATATAAATGAAGCCAAGCAAATATACTCTTTTTTGTTTGACTCCTTTCACTCTGCATAGTTATTTGGAGTCTCATCCATGTTGTTGTGCAGATCAGCAGTTCATTCTATCTGTTGCAGAGTAGAGCTCAAGTGCATAGACATACCCCAACTCACTTGGTCATAATCTGCTGATGGACATATGAGCTGTTCCAGGTTTGGGCTATTGCAAAATAAAGCTTCTGTTTGTGGTCATGTATAAATCCTTGTGTGGACATATGCTTTCATCTCTCTTGGTTTTAGTTAGGATTTCATATGTTTGTTTGCCAACCATATGTCTTCTTTGGTGAAGCATCTGTAAAACCTTTTCCCCATTTTTCTGTTGGGTTGTTTGTTTTATTAGTTTTGAGTTCTGAGAGTTTGTTATAGATTCTGGATACACATCCTTTATCAAATATATGATTTGCAAGTATTTTTTTCTCATTCTGCAGCTTGTCTTTTCATTATTTTTTTAAAGATTTATTTGTTTTATTATTTTGAAAGAGAGAGTTGGGGGGAGGAGCAGAGGCAGAGGAAGAGAGAGAATCTCAAGCAGACTCCCCGCTGAGTGTGGAGCCTGCCTCGGGGCTCAATCGCATGACCCTGAGATCGTGACCTGAGCCGAAATCAAGAGTCGGATGCCTAACTGATTGAGGCACCCAGGCGCCTTGTCTTTTCATTCTTTTAATGGTGACTTTTTGAAGAGCAGAGTTATTAATGTTGATGACATCAAATGTGTCAGCCTTTTGTTTCATAGATACATACCTTTCATAGATAGATACCTATGAAATCTTTGCTCAACTCAACATCACAAAGGATTTTTCCTGTGTTTCCTTCTACAGTTGTGTGTGTGTGTGTGTGTGTGTGTGTGTGTGTAGTTTTATAGCTTTTCATTTACATCTCTGATCCATTTTGAGTGGGGGCTTTTGGTATATAGTGCAAGCTTGAATCATAGTTCTCTCTCTCTCTCTCTCTCTTTTTGCAAGAACGTGTCCAATTGTTACAGCCTTATTTTTTGAAAAGGCTATTCTTCCTCCACTGAATTGGTTTTGTATCTTTGTTGGAAATCAGTTGTGCACATATGAGTCAGTCTATTTCTGTCATCTCTATTCTGTTCCATCGATCCATTTGTTTATTTTGATACCGATAGCAGTTTCTTTTTTTTTTTTATGTTTTTTAAGATTTTATTTATTTATTTGACAGAGAGAGACATAGCAAGAGCAGGAACACAAGCAGGGGGAGTGGGAGAGGGAGAAGCAGGCTTCCGGCCGAGCAGGGAGCCCGATGCGGGGCTCGATCCCAGGACCCTGGGATCATGACCTGAGCCGAAGGCAGACGCTTAACGACTGAGCCACCCAGGCGCCCCAATAGCAGTTTCTTAATTGCTATAGTTTTACTGCCTTAGATGAGGCAGTGTTGGATATGTAAATTTGTTGTTCCTTTACAAGGTTGCTTCGGCTAGAAGAGGTTCTTTGCATTTCCGTACAAATTTCAGAATTACTTGTCAAATTTCTACTCAAAAGCCTGCTGTGATTTTGGTTTAGATTTTGTTGAATCCACAGATCAGTTTAGGGAAAATTTGCATGTTAACAAGACTGAGTCTCCTGACCCATGGATGCAGTGTAGCTCTTCACTTACTCCAGTCTTTTGAAATGTCTCTCAGCAGTGATTTGTAGTCTTAGATGTACTTTTATCAGATTTACCCACAGGTAGTAAATATTTGTAATACTATTGTATATCATACTGCTTTTTAAAATTTCAATTATTGTTTTCTTTTCACTGATAGCATATAGAAATTCAATTGATTTTTGTTTGTTTACTTGTATCCTGCAAGTTTGCTAAACTCACTCATTAGTTTTAGTGGCTTTTCTGTAGATCCCATCAGTTCTATTTAGACAATCATGGAATCTTTGAATGAAGACAGTTTTACATCTTTTCCAACCAGGGTACATATCATTTTTTTCTTGGCCTTATTGCACTGCCTAGAGCCCCCAATACAATGTATAATAGAAGTGGTTAGAGCAGATAGAAGTGGTTTCTTCCTGATTCAGTTTTTTGCTGTGAAGTATGATAGCTGTAAGTTTTTTGTGGATGTTCTTTATCACGTAGAAGAATCTCCTTTCAATTCCTACTTTGCTAATAGTTTCAATCAGAAATGGATGTTGGATTTTGTCAGATGGTTTATTTTCATCTATCAAGATGATCACATGGCTTTTCTTTTTCATCCTGTTATAGGATGAATCACATTGATTATTTTTAAATATTGAATCAACTTTGTATCGTTAGTATAAACCTAACTTGGTCATGATATGCTATTCTTTTTAAATATATTATTGGTTTCTATTTGCAGAAATTTTGCTGGGAGCTTTTGCATCTAAGTTCATAACGAATATTGGTTTGTACTTTTCTTGTAATGCCTTTCTGGCTTTGGAATCAAAGTATTGATGGCCTCATAAAATTAGTTGGAAAGTCTATTCTCACTTTACTTTCATGGAAAAGTCTGGGGAGAGTTGCATTTATTTCTTCCATAAATATTTGCTAGAATTCACCAGTGAATTTTGGTGTCTGGGGTTTTTATTACTGGCAGGTTCTTTAACTATATAGAACATATCAGGTTATCTGGGGGTTTTGGAATAATCTTTGGTGGTTTGTGTCTTCTAAGGGGTATTTTCATATCATCTCAGCTCATAAAGCTGTTCCTAATATTTCCTTATTTTCTTTTTATTTCATGTAGACTCTGTAGTGATGTCACTGCTTCATTCCTGGTCTAGATAATCTGCCTTCTCTTCTTTTATTTTTTCCTAATCAGCCTGGCTAAAGGCTTGTTAATTTTATTGGTATTTCCAAAGACACAGCTTTTAGTTATTGATTTTTCACTACTCTTTATGTTTCATTGATCCCTGATCTTATTTTCATAATTTCCTTTATTTTAAAAAAATTTAAGTTTTTGTTTAACTTCTAGCTAGTTAACACAGTGTGGTATTAGTTTCAGGTGTATAATATAGTGATTCAGCACTTCCATACAACATCTGGTGCTCATTCGCTGACAAGTACACTCCTTAATCCCCACCACCTGTTTCCCCCATCCCCCCACTCCCCTCCCCTCTGTAAGCATCAGCTTGTTCTCTGTAGTTAAGAGTCTGTTTCTTGGTTTGCCTTTCTCTCTCCTTTTTTTTTTCCCTTTATTTGCCCTCCTTCAGATTTAATTTGCTCTTTTTTTTTCTAGTTTCTTAAGGGAAATTTAAAGTGGAGATCTTTTCTCTTTTCTGATACAGGAAGTTAGTGCTGTGAATTCCCCCCTAATAAATGTGTTAGTCATAGCCAACAAATTTTGAGAGTGTCAGTTCTGGGTGGCGTCCACTTGATTTCTTACCATCATTTTCCATCACATGTTCTGCTTCTTTACATACCTGGTATTACTGGATTGAATGACAATCATTTTAGCTTGTTGGGTGCTAGATATTTTGTATTCCTATAAATAAATAACCCTTAAGCCTTGTTCTAAGATGCAGTTAAGCACTTGGAAATATTTTAATCCTTTCGAGTCTGGTTTTTAAGATCTATTAGGTGGGGCCAGAACAGTGTTTAGTTTATGGCTAATTATTCCCCACTATTGGGATATGCTGTAAGTACGCTACAAGCTGATCCCTGAATTACAAGGTTTTCAAGTCTGGCTGGCAGGAAACAGCACTATTCCCAGCCCCCCGTGAGCACTGAGCGCTAATCCCTCCGAAGTCTTTGGGCGGTTCTTTCCCTGGCTTCAAGTGGCCTTCTCACACCTGCCGACAGCACTGTAATGAGTAGTCGAGGGTGACCCTGTGCAGGTCTTGGGAATTCTCCCCCCTCCTGTACTCCGCCCAGATCTTTGGACACCTTGAACTGTCTGGACTCTGAGCTCTGTCTCCTTAACTCGTGGAGCCCTCGGGACCCACCTGGGTTCCCTGCTCTGCAGCAGTGCCTAGAGTGTCTCGCAAGGCAGAAAGTGAGGGCAGTTTTGGGCTTACACGTCATTTATCTCCCATCTGTCATGGTCACTGTCCTTCGTTGCCTGATGTCCAGTGTCTTGAAAGCTATTGTTTGTACTTTTTGTTTATTAAAAAATTTTTTTCCAGTGGAAGGGTTAATCTGATCCTTATTACTGTATCTTGGTTGTAATCTTTGGACTAAAGTAGTTTTAATTTACCTTTCTCATATCAGCAAGGTTATGCATTAGAACCATATAATTATGATTCTTTTTCTGTAAATTATCTGTTCGTTTCTTGGCTCACTTTTCTCTAGGGTCTTTCTTCCTTCTGTGATTTTGGTAAACTCAATAGAGATTTACACATTAAGGATAATAACTCTTGTTATGATTATGAATTTAAATTCCAAATATTTTCTAAGTATAATATTTGTCATTTTAATTTTTATGGGTTTTGTCATGCAAATGTTTTTGATTTTTATGTAAAAATATTTCCCTTATTGCTTCTAAACTATTAACTGTATTTTTTTTTAATTTAATTTAATTTTATTATGTTATGTTAGTCACCACACAATACATCATTAGTTTTTGATGTAGTGATCTATGATTCATTGTTTTCGTATAACACCCAGTGCTCCATGCAGTACGTGCCCTTCTTAATGCCCATCACCGGGCTAACCCATCCCCCCACCCCCCTAAAACCCTCAGTTTGTTTCTCCAGGTCCATAGTCTCTCATGGTTCATCTCCCCCTCCAACTCCCCCCTTCATTCTTCCCTTCCTTCTAATGTCATTAACTGTATTTCTTAAGAAAACGATTTTTACGTAAACATATTTTACCTTATTGCTTCTAAATTATTAGATGTATTTCTTTAAAAACAAACAACATAAATAAGCACATGAGGTGGATATCAAGCAATACATATAAACTTCTTAAGCATCCCTCCAGTGAGGGACACTAAGGTTCTGATATAATAACTAGACTCTCAGTACCCAGATTTTTTTAGAGAATAGTATCTTTGAAATATATTGGTATTGAATATCTACATGTATCTATGTTTGAAATCAGCTGCTAAAGTTGGGTATGGTGAAGGTTAATGTCTGCATATTGAATTCACTTAATTCTTCCTCTCAAAGCTCTGGTTATAGAGAAATAGTCCCTGGGAAGAAGCCCCAAGCCCAGGAGCCCAAGCAGAAAGACTCCCATTCAGAAATGGGCAACGAGTGGGAACAGGGAAGCACGACTAGGGGAAAGAGGAGCCACCATTTGAACACCTGCTATGTGGCAGCCCCTGTGGACGACAGTTGTATAAGAGAAGAGCTGCAGCGACTACCGTTCTGTTTGTGGCTGCCTCGTCTTTGGAATACCCTTCTTAAATCTGGAAACTCTCCCTCCTCGTCAGACCTGCATCCTTGAAGTAGAGGTCAGTAACTCACTTTCCCAGCTCCCCCTGCGATTCAGGACAGGTGTGTGATTCCGGCTTCACAGAGGCGAACCTCTGATTTGGAAGAGACGAATGATTGGATGAGACACACGCGTAGGGAAATCCGCTTGCGCGCGAGAATTACAACGGACGCCGCTCTCGGAGCCCGGTGGACGGCGCTGGGTTTCTGGGCTCCAGCCTCCCCGTCTGTCCTGGGTGCCAAGATGTCTGGGTTCGGTGGAAGTGGCAGCAGGGAGAACTTCACTGGAGGTGACCAGCAGGGGTCATTTAGCCTGGGACATTTAGCCACCAACCCTGATCCTCAGGCCCTTTGTGGGGGGTCGTCTGGGAGGTCTCTAATACCTTTAAATTGGTGCTGGGGAACCTCTGGCCATGGCTTATTATTTCAGGCTTGTCAGGGAGGAGACACATTTGAAACTTGCAGCTTCGTCACAGCTGACCAAAAAAAGAGAGAGAAAAATTTCCCCTTGTGTTCCTTAGAGAGTAGGGACGGCAGAAAGTACAATCATTGTGTTGCAGCCACCAGCCATTCCCTTTGTTCGTTGAAATAGGATTCTAGCATTTTCTATGTGTCAGATGCTGTGCTAGGTGACTGATTATGAGATGCAAGAGGAAAACCAGGTTATCAAAACTCTGTGACCAGCGAAGATACCAACACAACAAAAGCCTCCATCACTCAGTGTGGCCTGGTCTGGAAGATAATTGTGTGCAGTCTGCACAGGGTGAGATATTTGAAGTTACATGAAGCCCAGACATGTTAATTTGATAAATGAGCCGGAAGTTATTCCCTCCAACCCCCAACAAGATTACAGGAAATTTGTTAGCACTGAATGGCAATACTTTACAGAAGAAAAGTCTCTGAAAGTGCTATCCCAGAGCCCTTCAGCTCCATTGCTATGAGTTAGGTTCTCTTGGGAAAGACTTTAAGGTTTAATGGTCAATGCAAACCCCCAGCTTCTCACCTTTATGTGGCACCTCACAATTTTTAAAGCACATATGTTCATCCATTTCTTCAGCCAGTAATTAATGGAGCATCTACCGGATGCCAGACACTGCTCCAGAATCAGTGAGCAGCAGTCAACACTACTTACAAATTCCTCCCTCTATGGAGGTAACACTCTCATATCATTCTCTCACGGCATGGCCAAACAGCTCTTAAATAAGTACCATTTTCCATATAGAAAATTGGGGTTCAGGTCATACGGCCTGTAAGGCCTTCCCCAGGTTTTTCTCTACAGAGCAGCAAGACTGGTCTTTTATTTTATTTTTTAAAAAGATTGATTTATTTGAGAGAGAGAGAGAGTGGGGGTAGGGATAGAGGGAGAGAATGTTCAAGGAGACTCCCGAGTGCTGAGTGCGGAGCCTGATGCACAGGATTCGATCCCATGACCCATAAGCTCATGACCTGAGCCAAAACCAAGAGCTGGACACTCAACAAATGAGCCACCCAGGCACCCCAAGACTGATCTTTTAAGAACTGCAGATCACTCGTGTTTAAAATCCTCCAGCAGTTCCTCATCACCCTTTTTTTCTTTTTTAATTCAAATTAGTTAACATATAGTGTATTATTAGTTTCAGGGGTAGAATTTAGTGATTCATCAGTTGCATGTCACACCCAGGGCTCATTTCATCAATTGCCCTCCTTACTGCCCATCCCCCAGTTACCCCAGTCCCCCCCTCCCCTCCAGTAACCCTCAGTTTGTTCCCTAGAGTTAAGAGTCTCTTATGGTTTGTCTCCCTCTCAGATTTCATCTTCTCTTATTTTCCATCCTTTCCCCTATGACCCTCTGGGTTTTTCTTAAATTCCACATATGAGTGAAATCATATGGTATTTCTCTTTCTCTGACTGACTTACTTCGCTCAGCATAAAACCCTCTAGTTCCAGCCACATCATTGTAAATGGCAAGGTTTTATTCTTTTTGATGGCTGAGTAATATTCCATCATGTATATATGAATACACACACACACACACACACACACACACACACACACACACACACACGACATCTTTGTCCATTCATCTGTTGATGGCTATCTGGGGTATCACTCTTAAGAGTAAAATCCAAATTTCTCATCATGGCCTGCAAGGTCTTGAAGGATCTGCCTCCTCTTTGGCCTCATCTTGCGCCTCTCCCCAACTTACCATAATTCAGCCACAGTTATTTTATCTCTATCCTTCCAGTATGCCAGGCTGGGTCCTGCCTCAGGACCTTGGCACCATCTATTCCTGAACACTCTACTCTCTGTATATTTCCTTGTCACTATTCAGGTTTCAGCTCAAATACTACCTCCTTGGGGAAGCCTTCTCAGACTTGTCTATCTTACCTTAAATTAGCCCACACCCATCCATCTTTCCTGCAACATTTGTTTTATTTTTTGCATAGCACTATCAGTCAGGTTTCTTAGCCACAAGCAACAGAAACAGACTCTGGCTGATGTCATGCGGAGGGAAAAAAACAGCTTTCCAGTTAGACATACTGGCTTGTTCTTCCATCCCTTACCAGCTGCATGGCTGAGACAAGCTCCTTAATTTCTGTGATCTTATAAAGGTGTAAGTCAAGTCATGCACTTTCCCTGCTCAAAGTCTTTCAGAGGCTTCCCATCTCAGGCAGAGAAAAGTCAGGCTCCTTTGTCTGCCCTGGAAAGCCATACCAACTGGACCATTCCTTGTCTGACATCTTTTTCCATGGCTTCCCTTTCACTCTGCTCCAGCCACTTTGACCCTTGAGCAGCCAGACTTGGTGCTGTCTCAGGGCCTTTGCACTTACTGATCACTCTCTCTGCAGTGCTCTGCTCTGAACATCAACCTGGCTTGCTCCCTCACTTCTTTTAAGACTTTGTTCAAATGTTACCATCTTACTGAAACCTTCCTTGGTTGAAAATTGCAAGCTCTTCTGTACTTATCCCTACCATCCCTACCTCTTCTGTACCTATCCCTGCTTTATTTTTCTCTGTAGAACTCATCTGCATGCAACATACTGTGTCTCTTACTTACTTACTTGTTTATTGTCGGTCTCCCCTCACCCCAGTGACCACTCCATGAGAAAGGAGGCTTCATCACCCGTGTGTTCCAGCACCTAGAATACAGGCACACACAGATCCGTTAAGTGAATGAGTGAACACGGCTCACTTCCTTTCCCCTCTGTGTGGTAGGTGATTAGAGCTCCTTCCTGATGTTAGGATTGTGAGGTGAACAGGATTAAGTCATTAGAGTGTCTGGCACACTGCCTACAGGTTCTGGCAGTCTCCAGGCTCTCCCCACTCAGCTTAAAGGCCCAACTACCCACCCAAGGCAAGCAGCCCAGGAAACAGACTGATTAACACTCTTCACCTTGAGCATCCTAAGGACTGTGTTTGAAGAAGTGTTGAAGCCGCTAAATATCAGCTGCTAAAGTCTGTCCGCTAGAAGGTTAGTCCAGAGGAAGCAGTAGTCACACTCAGGTGGCCCCTGGGGAGAGAGGACAGGGACACTCAGCTTTAGAAGGAAGGAGGACATAATCCCTGTTCACCTGCAGATGGTGTGGGCAGAGAATCAGTGAAAACGGAGGTTCCCCGTCCGGCTTTTAAGAACACAGCTGTGGGCTCATTTGTGCTTTAGGAGCCTAAGTCCTAGATCTTACCATATGACATCGGATGTGATGGCTCATTTTATGTGTCAACTTGGCTGGGCCATGGACTCAGATATTTGGTTGAACACTATGTTGGATGTTTCTGTGAAGGTGATTTTTGGATGGCATTGCCACTTAAGTCCGGGGACTTTGAGTAAAACAGATTGCCCTCCACAATGTGGGTGGGCTTTATCTAATCAGTTGAAGGCATGAATGGAACAGAAGACTGACCTCCCCTGAACAAGAAAGAATTCTGCCTCAGATAGACTTTGGACTTGAACTGAAACAGTGCCTCTTACCTGGGTCTCTAGCATGCTCACCTGCCCTACAGATTCTGGATTTGCCAGTCTCCTTAAAGTAAATCTCTATCTTCATGTTCTGTTTCTCCAGATAATCCTAACACTTTGGGCAAGTTTATGTCTTGATGAAACTGATACTCAGTTCACTTGTCACTAGTGAGGTAGTGTGGTCAATAGGTAGAAGCATGGGCCTAGTGCCATCTGACCTGGCTCCCCTCTCCTTCCATAGCTCTGTGACCTTGAGCAAATTACTGAACCCCCTTGTGCCTCAGGTTCTGCAAAGCAGGGGATGTAATCATGGTAAATCCTTTGTGGAGTTAGTTTGAGAATTAAAAATGAGCTAGTGTCCATGCGTGCTGACCAGCTAGAGCTGCACACTGGTCACTACCAGCAAGAGAAGCACCACCTCAGAGCACGTGAAGACTAAGAAAATGCATGAAGCCACAGAACACATCAGTGAGGAACACATCAGTGAGCACGCTAGGTCAGCAGGCTCACTGCCAGTTCTCAATACCTGTTAGATGGCATTGTTAATCTTTGTAAGTGAGTGAAATCTTATTCACAAGATGAGTACAAATTTAACCCAGGCCATAAGAGGTTGGAAATACCTTTTTTTTTTTTAATTTGGATTGGAATTTTATTGAGTCTTTAGTAGAACAGTTTACAAAGAATTGACAACAATATCCATAAGCCTAGTAATCTAATTTACTTTTTGAGATGGTCAGATGTCTGGTAGTCTCAGTCATGTGGAATCTGCTGGCAAATCCAGGAATTGGGAGCTCCTAGAGACATACGGTGTACATACTGTCCAAAGCCACACAACTGTTTCTGTAGGAAGAGTCAGGGAAGAGACTCAAGTCCCTGGGCCCCCAGGCTGCTGGATCAGTGTCATCTGTAAAATAAAGCATCAGAGAATTAATTGACTTTCTAACCCTTGGTCTTTTATCTTGTTCAGCTTTAGAATCTTGATATCCAGCTCAGTTCCTGTCCTACTGGAAGGACTTGCACTTCTGTTGAATTGCTTGTAATGGCAAGAAGTTAATACCAAAAACAGGGGACTTGACGGATGTAGAAAATTAAAGAATTTTAAATAGAATGGCCTAGAGCCGTCTTCATGAAGCATTAATCAGTTTCCTCCATTTCTATAGCCATCAGGGCATCCATGCATCATATGTAAGTTCTGGAATGCATATCTCAGTTAATGTTTTTTATTCCGTGAGGCTGGTGGTATAAAAACTCAGCCATGAGAGAATCTTTCTAAGTATGAAGCTCCCAGGTCCATTTTCTAAGCACTTATTGAGTGCCTACTACTTCTCATGGCAGGTGAAGTGCAGATGACATTTAGAGTATGCTTTCAACCTGAAGGAGCTCCCCCATCTAGCTAAGTTCACATATCTTATGGCATATATTGGTATACAAGTAAATAATTGACTGCTACCAAGATTCACGGGTGGGTGAGATTGGTGTGGGCGATAGAAATAAGGGAAGACTACATTTGTATCTTTGGGGTAAATACCTAGTGGTGCAATTGCTGGGTTGTAGGGTAGCTCTATTTTTAACTTCTTGAGGAACCTCCGTACTGTTTTCCAGAGTGGCTGCACCAGCTTGCATTTCCACCAACAGTGTAGGAGGGTTCCCCTTTCTCCACATCCTCGCCAACATTTGTTGTTTCCGAAGAGGCGCTTTCACCCCAATGTTTATAGCAGCAATGTCCACAATAGCCAAACTATAGAAACAGCCCAGATGTCCATCGACAGAGGAAGGGATAAAGAAGATGTATATATATAAACACACACACACAATGGAATATTATTCAGCCATCAGAAATGATGAAATCTTACCATTTACATTGACGTGGATGGAACTCGAGTGAAATAAGTCAATCAGGGAAAGACAATTATCATATGGTTTCACTCATATATGGAATATAAGAAACAGTGCAGAGGATCATAGGGGAAGGAAGGGAATACTGAATGGGAAGAAATCAGAGAGGTAGACAAATCATGAAAGACTCTTAACTCTAGGAAACAAACTGAAGGTTGCAGGAGGAGAAGTGGGGGGGGGATGGGGTAACTGGGTGATGGGCATTAAGGAAGACTTATGATGTAATGAGCATTGGGTATCATATACAACTGATGAATCACTGACCTCTACGTCTGAAACTAATGATATACTATGTGTTGGCTAATTGAATTTAAATTTAAAAAAAAAAGAACTAAGGAAAGAACCTCTTTGGTTCTTTGGTTGAAAATTAAATTGAATTATATCATGTGAATTTAGAGGTGCCTTGAGGACAAAATTAACACCCACTTTTGAATGAATTAAGCCACCGAAGTGTGACTGATGGCAATGAGAATATATCTTTAAAGGCTAGGTGGGTCCATGTACTTGAGCTGAGTGACTCCATGGATTTCCTCCTACCTTACCTCCCACTTAAGTAGACTTGCTCTGCCAGTCACAGCGATTCACACATATGAGATGAGTATGAATTTAACCCAGGTCAATGGTGCTGTCTGAGCGTGCACACTGGGCAGCTCAGGTCCCTGAGAATCATGCCCATTTCAGGGGTGAGGCAAAGAGAAGTTGGACTCTGCTCTTATAATTTTACCTCTTGGGAAGTGAATAGAAATTGCCTCTACGGAAATGCCAAGAGCAGGGAATACACTTCTTGCAAAGCAGGTAAATCATGGCTGGCTGAAGTGTAGGTTGGTTTGGAAGTCTGTAGCAGAAGCAGTGACGGCCAAGGATGTATCAACGCCACCACCATCATCAACGTGTCAACAACAAGGACAGTAGCAGCAACAGCATCTCCTCAGCAATAGCAGTGGCACCATGACCAACTCTCCCAGGGAGCTACAGTGTGTTTATTTAACACACATCATCCCATTTAACCCTCGTGGGATTTGCCTGACAAGTAGAAAGGGGAGAGAATGTGGATGAAATTATATCCCTGAGACATTTGTCATCCAGCAAAAAAGGATTGTTTTAGGGGTAGATGGGTCTAGGTTCTAATCCAGGTTCTTTTATTAAAAGTTGAACAACATCAAGCAAGTTCTGTAACCTCCCTGAATTTCAGCTTTTAATCTCTAAATGGGAAAAAATAATGGGAATCCTAGATTTGTTGTGAAGATTACATGAGGTCATGCGTGAGTTACGAGGCACGCTCCCAGTGGGGTCCACCTGGGTGTGGAGGCATCTTGTCAAATCAGACTCTAACTTCTGAGAGGGATGAGGTCACTGTTCTGTCCACCCCTCTCTTTTCTAGAGTTCTCTGTCATTCATCATTTTGGTTTCTCCCAGCTGGGAGCTGTCAGAAAAGCGCAGAAGGGTGGGCAAATGCAGCTTTCATCCCCAAAGCTTGTCATCTTCAGCTTTTGCTGATGCTCAGTTCTGTTTTCTCAGGAAAGATTAAAAAAAAAAAAAAGCCTTCACAAAGAAAAACATCATAAACAAGCCTACTTCTTCAAGGCAGAGTTTCAGAAGACAGAGGAAATTGGACTTCAGTCCAACTGACAGCCTTATTTGTATGTTGGGTTCCATGTGTTTGTTCTCAAGAGAATTGGTACCAAGGCAAGGATGCATAGGGGGGCCCTGGGTGGCAGGCTAGCCACCTGCCATTAAACACCACCACACGTTCTTTAGGCTTCATGCCTGAAGGCAGCACAGTGCCTTTGAGAAGCAGAGGTGGGAGTGGTCCTTGGGGAATGCACATGTATGGAGGATGGCTTGACCTTCGACCGCCCAACAGAATTCATCCATGAACATAGGCCCTCTCTCCTCAGTTCTGGCATAAGGTAGGCACCAATTAATGAAGTCATAGCTCTCCATTAGCTTCTTGAAGTTAGGGGCTGCACTGTTTGATTCCCCACTGTATTCCTATAACTTTTTCTCCCCTTAGGTTGTATTCTCTCAGAAGCAGAGCCTGAGTCAAAGATTCAGGTACAAGTGATTTATTAAGAAAACTCTCCCAGAAAGCTCCAGTTAGAGGGTGTGGGAAGGGGCAGGAGGGGGGACAGTTGGCATTGTGATCTGGGTAAAGCCCCTGCCTGTCTGATCTTGAGTGGTATGTTGAAGCAGAGATTACATCTTAGAGTTTGTCCTGCCCACAGCGAAGGTTTGGGCTTTTTAATTCTCTCACTGGTCAGTCATTGGCTATGGGGCAGAGGGGTGGGCTCAGACTCTTTCAGAAATTCAAACCAGCAAGGAAGGTCTCGTGCTCAGGGGCAAGCCTGTGAAGGTCGCAGGGGCAAAACCCTAGCAGCAAAGCATCCAGGAGCTGGGGATGACGCACAGGCCTGGTAAGACAGTGGTGAGGATCTCTGAGCTGGGCACCAGGGGTACCTGCTGCTATGCTTTCCCTGAATCCCAGGAATGAGTGAGGGATTATGACAAGAGTAAGCCTGCATTGATTCTCTTATGGAGTTCCCTCATCTGGACAGTGACTTTCACTGCCGTGGTCTCAGTAGGTGAGCACTGGGGATGGTCATCCTGGCATTGGGGGCTGTTGCCCCAGTTGGCAGCAAAGTGTTCCTGACCTGACCTTACTTGCAGCCTGTGGGCATGGAGGCGGCCACAGAAGGTAGGAGGCTGGTGTTCCTGGATCTCTGATACAATGCCCTTTTATAATTGTAAAAAGAATACATGAAAAGAAAAAAGAAAAATCAGGGCACCTGGGTGGCTCAGTAGGTTAAGCATCTGACTCTTGATTTCAGCTCAGGTCACGATCCCTCAGGGTTGTTGAGATTGAGCCCTGCATAGGGCTCTGCACACAGTGGGGAGACTGCTTGAGATTCTCTCTCTCCCTCTGCCCTTCCCTCTCATGAACATGTGCAATCTCTCTCTAAAATAAGTAAATCTTAAAAAAAAAAAGAATTCAACACTTCTGAATGGGATGAAATGAAAAATACAAGTGTCCCTATTGCTGCCACGCCACCCTCAGATGAGGTGTGTACCTCCTGCCGCAGAAATCATGTTCCACCATTCTGCATTTGTTTTTTCTTTTATTTTTTTAAAAGGATTTTATTTATTTATTTGACACAGAGAGAGAGCAGAAGCAGGGGGAGCGGCAGGCAGAGGGAGAGGGAGAAGCAGGCTTCCCGCTGAGCAGGGAGACCGATGTGGGGCTTGATCCCAGGACCCTGAGATCATGACCTGAGCCGAAGGCAGACGCTTAACCGACTGAGCCACCCAGGTGCCTCTGCATTTGTTTTTTCTGATTGTTTATCACCCAATTTAATATGTACATATGCATGTGTTCCTATAGTTATATATATGTACATTTTTTCAGGTTATATATATTTTTTATTTAAATTGCCAAGGCATAGTAGTACATCATTAGTTTTTGATATAATGTTCAATGATTCATTAGTTCAGTGTAACACCCAGTGCTCATCATATTATGTGCCAGGTTATATTTTTTGGGATTGTATTTGACTTATTTTTTTTAAAGATTTTATTTTATTTTTTTTGACAAAGAGAGAGAGACAGCAAGAGGGGGAACACAAGCAAGGGGGAGTGGGAGAGGGAGAAGTAGGCTTCCTGCCGAGCAGGGAGCCCGATGCAGGGCTTGATCCCAGGACCCTGGGATCATGACCTGAGCCTAAGGCAGACGCTTAACGACTGAGCCACCCAGGCACCCCTTGAGTTATAATGAAAAATAAGAGGTCTGTTTGCTCTATTATTCACTTCCTCTTCCCTCCTTCTACATTTTCTTAGTTTTTGTGTCATCTATGGATTAATTAGAGGTAGACTGACTGTAAATATAAAGCAATTTGGGCTTCAGGTTCTTTAATTTCTCAGGCTCCTTCCAAAGCCCTGAACCTAATTTTGAATTTGCAATATTGCACTCATTTTGTTAAAGATGGCCCCCAAGTTATACAAGCTCCAGCCCCATCAGAATCTGGATCTGCCCTGTTAACTTTATAATGTCAAAGATGTCATAGATATATATAGTATAAACTATACTAATGAGACATGATCCCCATACTATAGTGAAGATGCTAATAAGCTCTAGTTCTTATTTTATCAATTTTCAATTGTGTTTGTAGACTCCCATTATAGAAATGAGTTGATTAGCATGTTGTGGATTCTCCCCATTGCTTTACCCCACACCTGCCTCTGACTTCTCTAAGCTATATCATGGTCAATTCTCTTTATCCAGTATAAGGAAAGCATCTCTACTTTGTCCATGCTTTGATTCTAAAATCTTTAACCAACAAAATTATGTTGATTATGTTTATATGAATATAATGCTCTCTGAAGCCAAGTAGTTTGGTGAGAAGCACCAACTGTCAAAGTAGCTGAGGGGGAAAGGGGTTCTGGTCTTGGTTTGAGGTCTTGTTCTCTCCTTCACTGGCTGCGTGCCTCCCACAAGTCTCTCCTCACCCTGTGCCTCAATCTCCCCACCTGTAAAATAGGGGTCCTGACTGCATCCACTTCACTTGCTTGTAAAAGTTATGCATGTGCATGTGGTGCTTAGTGGGCTGCTCAGCACGTAGGGATCGCTCAGCACACCTCACTGTCATTATGGTGACAGATCCTGTGATTTTGCTCATATTCTCTGTACTCTCAGTTCTGGGAGGTTTTCTCTACTTACTCCTCCAGCTCTTTTCTGAATTTATTATTTTGGAAATGATTTTTCATTTCCAGGAACTCTCATATTCTTCCCTTATTTTCAGAACAGCTCGTTCTTGTGTTTTATGGCTGCAAGATTGTTCCGAATCTCTCTGAAAGTACGAATTCAATCTTTCAAGAGTCTCTTCTCTGAGTGAGCTCTTTCCTTTGGGGGAGTTCTGTATTTATCCTGGTCCCCCTCTCCTGTAGTAATGTTTCTCTCCAAGGTCTGTTTATCCCCACCTGTCCTTCTGGTTTATCAGTAAAGGACCAAGCTGATGGACAGAGGTGGCTCCAAGGGTTTCTGCTGGGTGTGTATGACTGTGTTTGATCTTTCAGCTTCCCCCACAGAGGGAAGGTTGATGTGGGCTTTCACCTGTGCATGGGGTTTGACAGCCAGTGGCTTGACGTCAGTCTGTATGCACTGGTACAGACAGACAATTAGGAGGTTTGTCCTCCTCAGGCTTTTCTGTTTCTAAAGAAAGTAGAACCTCAATTTCAGTTTGGAAAAATGCAGCAACTAGTGGGTTGAGGGTGGAGGTAACAACACTGGGGGTGCTGATACCCAGCTCTTTCACAGATGTATTAAACAAATTTTTTTAAATAGTGATTTTGGGTTTATAGAAGAGCTTCAGTGATAACATAGAAGGGCTCCTGTGTACCACTGATTCACCTCCCCTTGACATCAGCATCTTTTTAAAAAAATTTTTTTATTGTTATGTTAATCACCATACATTACATCATTAGTTTTGGATGTAGTGTTCCATGATTCATTGTTTGTGAATAAAACCCAGTGCTCCACGCAGAACGTGCCCTCTTTAATACCCATCACCAGGCTAACCCATCCCCCCACCCCCCTTCCCTCTAGAACCCTCAGTTTGTTTTTCAGAGTCCATCGTCTCTCATGGATCATCTCCCCCTCCGACTTACTCCCCTTCATTTTTCCCCTCCTGCTATCTTCTTATTGCTTTTTTTTTTTTTAACATATATTGCATTATTTGTTTCAGAAGTACAGATCTGTGATTCAACAGTCTTGCACAATTCACAGCGCTCACCATAGCACATACCCTCCGGAATGTCTATCACCCAACCACCCCATCCCTTCCACGGCCCACCACTCCAGCAACCCTCAGTTTGTTTCCTGAGGTTAAAAATTCCTCGTATCAGCGAGGTCATATGATACATGTCTTTCTCTGATTGACTTATTTCACTCAGCATAACACCCTCCAGTTCCATCCTCGTCGTTGCAAATGGCAAGATCTCATTCCTTTTGATGGCTGCATAATATTCCATTGTGTATATAGACCACCTCTTCTTTATCCATTCATCTGTCGATGGACATCTTGGCTCTTTCCATAGTTTGGCTATTGTGGACATTGCTGCTATAAACATTGGGGTGCACGTACCCCTTCGGATCCCTACATTTGTATCTTTGTGGTAAATACCCAGTAGTGCAATTGCTGGATTGTACGGTAGCTCTATTTCCAACTGTTTGAGGAACCTCCATACTGTTTTCCAGAGTGGTTGCACCAGCTTGCATTCCCACCAACAGTGTAGGAGGGTTCCCCTTTCTCCGCATCCCGGCCAACATCTGTCGTTTCCTGCCTTGTTAATTTTAGCCATTGTGACTGGTATGAGGTGGTATCTCATTGAAGTTTTGATTTGGATTTCCTGATGCCAAGTGATGTTGAACACTTTTTCATGTGTCTGTTGGCCATTTGGATGTCTTCTTTGGAAAAATGTCTGTTCATGTCTTCTGCCCATTTCTTGATTGGATCATTTGTTCTTTGGGTGTTGAATTTAAGAAGTTCTTTATAGATTTTGGATACTAGCCCTTTATCTGATATGTCATTTGCAAATATTTTCTCCCATTCTGTCGGTTGTCTTTTGGTTTTGTGGACTGTTTCTTTTGCTGTGCAAAAGCTTTTTATCTTGATGAAATCCCAATAGTTCATTTTTGTCCTTGCTTCCCTTGCCTTTGGCGATGTTTCTAGGAAGAAGTTGCTGCAGATGAGGTCGAAGAGGTTGCTGCCTGTGTTCTCCTTTAGGATTTTGATGGACTCCTGTCTCACGTTTAGGTCTTTCAACAATTTGGAGTCTATTTTGGTGTGTGGTGTAAGGAAATGGTCCAGTTTCATTCTTCTGCTTGGGGCTGTCCAATTTTCCCAACACCATTTGTTGAAGAGACTGTCTTTTTTCCGTTGGACATTCTTTCCTGCTTTGTCAAAGATGAGTTGACCATAGAGTTGAGGGTCCATTTCTGGCCTCTCGATTCTGTTCCATTGATCTATGTGTCTGTTTTTGTGCCAGTACCATACTGTCTTGATGGTGACAGCTTTGTAATAGAGCTGGAGGTCTGGAATTGTGATGCCGCCAGTTTGTTTTTCTTTTTCAACATTCCTCTGGCTATTCGGGGTCTCTTCTGGTTCCATACAAATTTTCGGATTATTTGTTCCATTTCTTTGAGAAAAGTGGATGGTATTTTGATGGGGATTGCATTGAATGTGTAGATTGCTCTAGGTATCATTGACATCCTCACAATGTTGGTTCTTCCAATCCATGAGCATGGAAATTTTTCCATTTCTTTGTGTCGTCTTCAATTTCTTTCATGAATATTTTATAGTTTTCTGAGTACAGATCCTTTTCCTCTTTGGTTAAATTTATTCCTAGGTATCTTATGGTTTTGGGTGCAGTTGTAAATGGGATCGACTCCTTGATTTGTCTCTCTTCTGTCTTGTTGGTGTATGGGAATGCCACTGATTTCTGTGCATTGATTTTATATCCTGCCACTTGACTGAATTCCTGTATGAGTTTCTAGCAGTTTTGGGGTGGAGTCTTTTGGGTTTTCCACATACAGTATCATATCATCTGCAAAGAGTGAGAGTTTGACTTCCTCTTTGCCGATTTGGATGCCTTTGATTTCTTTTTGTTGTCTGATTGCTGTGGCTAGGACTTCTAATACTATGTTGAATAGCAGTGGTGATAGTGGACATCCCTGCCGCGTTCCTGACCTTAGGAGGAAAGCTCTCAGCTTTTCCCCATTGAGAATGATATTCGCTGTAGGTTTTTCATAGATGGCTTTTATGATATTGAGGTAGGTACCCTCTATCCCTATACTCTGAAGAGTTTTGATCAAGAAAGGATGCTGTTCTTTGTCAAATGCTTTTTCTGCATCTATTGAGAGGATCATATGATTCTTGTTATTTCTTTTGTTAATACATTGTATCACATTGATTGATTTGCAGATGTTGAACCAACCTTGCAGCCCAGGGATAATTCCCACTTGGTCATGGTGAATAATCCTTTTAATGTACTGTTGGATCCTATTGGCTAGTATTTTGGTGAGAATTGTTGCATCCATGTTCTGCAAGGATATTGGTCTGTAATTCTCCTTTTTGATGGGGTCTTTGTCTGGTTTTGGGATCAAGGTAATGGTGGCCGCATAAAACGAGTTTGGAAGTTTTCCTTCCATTTCTATTTTTTGGAACAGTTTCAGGAGAATAGGTATTAATTATTCTTGAAATGTTTGGTAGAATTCCCTGGGAAGCCATCTGGCCCTGGGCTTTTGTTTGTTGGGAGTTTTTTGATGACTGCTTCAATTTCCTTAGTGGTTATAGGTCTGTTCAGGTTTTCTCTTTCTTCCTGGTTCAATTTTGGTAGTTGATACATCTCTAGGAATGCACCCATTTCTTCCAGGTTATCTAATTTGCTGGCATAGAGTTGCTCATAATATGTTCTTATAATTGTTTGTATTTCTTTGGTGTTGGTTGTGATCTCTCCTCTTTCATTCATGATTTTGTTGATTTGGGTCATTTCTCTTTTCTTTTTGATACGTCTGGCCAGGGATTTATCAATCTTGTTCATTCTTTCAACGAACCAGCTCCTAGTTTCGTTGATCTGTTCTACTGTTCTTTTGGTTTCTAGTTCATTGATTTCTGCTCTGATCTTTATGATTTCTCTTCTCCTGCTGGGTTTAGGCTTTATTTGCTGTTTTTTCTCCAGCTCCTTTAGGTGTAGGGTTAGGTTGTGTATTTGAGACCTTTCTTGTTTCTTGAGAAAGGCTTGTATTGCTATATACTTTCCTCTTAGGACTGCCTTTGCTGTATCCCAAAGATTTTGAACAGTTGTGTTTTCATTTTCATTGGTGTCCATGAAATTTTTTAATTCTTCTTTAATTTCCTGGTTGACCATTTATTCTTTAGTAGGATGCTCTTTAGCCTCCATGTATATGAGTTCTTTCCGACTTTCCTCTTGTGATTGATTTCTAGTTTCAAAGCATCGTGGTCTGAAATATGCAGGGAATGATCCCAATCTTTTGGTTCCAGTTGAGACCTGATTTGTGACCTAGGATGTGATCTATTCTGGAGAATGTTCCATGGGCACTAGAGAAGAATGTGTATCCGTTGCTTTGGGATGGCATGTTCTGAATATGTCTCTGAAGTCCATTTGGTCCAGTGTTTCATTTAAAGTCTTTATTTCCTTGTTGATCTTTTGCTTAGATGATCTGTCCATTTCAGTCAGGGGGTGTTAAAGTCCCCCACTATTATTGTATTGTTGTCAATGTGTTTCTTTGCTTTTGTTATTAATTGCCTTATATAATTGGCTACTCCCATGTTAGGGGCATAGATATTTACAATTGTTAGATCTTCTTGTTGGATAGACCTTTTAAGTAGGATATAGTGTCCTTCCTCATCTCTTATTATAGTCTTTGTTTTAAAATCTAATTCGTCTGATATAAGGATTGCCACCCCAGCGTTCTTTTGGTGTCCATTAGCATGGTAAATGGTTTTCCACCCCCTCACTTTCAATCTGGGGGTGTCTTTGGGTCTAAAATGAGTCTCTTGCAGACAGCATATGGATGGGTCTTGTTTTTTAATCCAATCTGATAGCCTGTGTCTTTTGATTGGGGCATTTAGCCCATTTACAATCAGGGTAACTATTGAAAGATAGGAATTTAGTGCCATTGTATTCCCTGTCAGGTGACTGTTACTGTATATTGTCTGTGTTCCTTTCTGGTCTATGCTGCTTTTAGGCTCTCTCTTTGCTTTGAGGACCCCTTTCAATATTTCTTGTAGGGCTGGTTTTGTGTTTGCAAATTCCTTTACTTTTTTTTTTCCTGGAAGCTTTTTATCTCTCCCTCAATTTTCAATGACAGTCTAGCTGGATATAGTATTCTTGGCTGCATATTTTTCTCATTTAGTGCTCTGAAGATATCATGCCAGTCCTTTCTGGCCTGCCAGGTCTCTGTGGATAGGTCTGTTGCCAATGTAATGTTTCTACCGTTATAGGTTACATATCTCTTCTCCCGAGCTGCTTTCAAGATTTTCTCTTTGTCTCTGAGACTCGTAAGTTTTACTATTAGATGTCGGGGTGTTGGCCTCTTTTTATTGATTTTGAGAGGGGTTCTCTGTGTCCCCTGGATTTTGATGCCTGTTTCCTTCTCCACATTAGGAAAGTTCTCTGCTATAATTTGCGCCAATATACCTTCTGCCCCTCTCTCTTTCTTCTTCTTCTGGGATCCCAATTATTCTAATGTTGTTTCATCTTATCGTATCACTTATCTCTCGAGTTCTGCCCTTGTGATCCTGTAGTTGTTTCTCTCTCTTTTTCTCAGCTTCTTTATTTTCCATCTTTTGGTCTTCTATATCGCTGATTCTCTCTTCTGCCTCATTTATCCTAGCAGTTAGTGCCCCCATTTTTTATTGCACGTCATTAATAGCCTTTTTGATTTCGACTTGGTTAGATTTTAGTTCTTTTATTTTTCCAGAAAGTGTTTCTCTAATAACCTCCATGCTTTTTTCAAGCCCAGCTAGTATCTTTAAAGTCATGATTCTGAACTCTAGGTCCGACATCGTACTAATGTCCGTATTGAGTAGGTCCCTGGCAGATGGTACTGCCTCTTGTTCTTTTTGCTGAGGTGATTTTTTTTCATCGTGTCATTTTGTCCAGAGGAGAACAGATGAATGAGAGAACAGAATGCTAACAGGTTAACAACGTCCCCAGCAAATATACTCTAAACAAATCAGAAAAGACCTGAAACCAGGGGAAAAGAAAGGGAATGAAGAAAAAAGAAAGAGAAAAAAAAAGAAAAAGAAAAAGATATAAACAAACAAAAACAGAACAAAACAAAAAAACCAGAATATGATCAATATGATCAGGCTAGTGTATAGATCAGTGCCATACACTAGGTTTTGGGCGTATTTTGGTCTGTTAGAAGAAAGTGCCTCTTAAAATATTAAAGGAAGAAAGACTTATATATGTACAAAATAAGGGTTGATACAATGAAGGGATGGAAGATGACTGTAAAGATGAGAATTATCAGATTTTATAAAAGGAATTGGTAAGAAGTTGTTTGAAAAAAGAAAGAAGAAGATTTAAAAAAAAGGGGGAGAAAATGTGATCAGGCAGGAGACTAGAACAAAGCCATACACTAGTGATTTAGGGTATATTTTGATCTGTTAGAAGAAACTGTATCTTAAAATTTTAAAGAAAGAACAACTTATATATATATATGCCAAAAATAAGGGTAACTACTATGAAGGGATAAAATATGACTCTAAAAATGAAAAATAAAAAAAATTTTAAAAAAGAGATTGATAAGATGTTGGTTGAAAAAGGGAAAAAGAAAAATTAAAAAAAACAGTTAAAAAATTAACTTTGAAAAACTAATGAATCATGGTAAAAAAGCCATGAATCGGTAAAGTTGGTCTTGGCTGGTTGTTCGTGCTGATCTTCTGGGGGAGGGGCCTGTTGCGGTGGTTCCCAAATGTCTTTGCCGGAGGCGGAATTGCCCCGCCCTTGTCGGTCCGGGCTAAGCAATCTGCTCGGGTTTGCTCTCAGGAGCTTTTGTTCCCTGCAAGCTCTCGGTACAGCTTTGGAGGACGAGAGTGAAAATGGCGGCCTCCCAATCTTCGCCCAGAGGAGCCGAGAACTTGGGGCCCCACTCCTCAGTGCACCCCCAGAGAAAAGCAGTCACTCCCGTGTCCCCGGTCTCCGGCCGCACTCCGTGCTCACCCGGCCTGTGACCGAGCGTTTCTGTCTCTGGCACCCGACCCCGTGTGGAGTCTCCAAACTCAGCAGATCCCTGCGGTGCGCTCCCGCGCCGCTCCTCCCGGGGGAGGAAGGGGAGTCTCCCCAGCTCTGCCGCTTGTTGGGTCCCTGCTGGAGGAGCAGTGGCCCGACTGGGCCGTGGATCACAGTTTATGGCAACCCCGAGCTGAGAGCCCGCGCCTCGGCTCCGTCTCTGCAGCCGACTTCCCCGCTCCGATCCCTGGGAGCTCTGCCGCACTCAGGCACCCCCGGTCTTTCTGTGACCCCGAGGGTCCTGAGACCACACTGTCCCGCGAGGGTTCCACCCCCTGCTTAGCCACTGCAGCGACGTCCCTCAGTGGAACCGACTTCTCAAAGTTCCGATTTTGTGCTCCGCGGCTCTAGCACTTGCCAGAAGCGGCCGACGGAGGCCCCCTCCCCCGCCGTCTATCCTCCCGAATATCGCCTCGGGTTCACTTCTCCGCACGTCCTACCTTCCAGTAAGTGGTCGCTTCTCTGTTCAGAGAGTTGTTGCTACTCTCTTCTTCGGTCTCCTGTTGAGTTCGTAGGTGTTCAGAATGGTTTGATCCCTATTCAGCTGAATTCCTGAGACCAGACGAAATCCAGGTCTCCTACTCCTCCGCCGTCTTGCTCCGCCCTCTCCGTCAACATCTTATATACACATGCTGCATTTGTCAAGACTAAGAACTTTGCTTTGCTGTATTACCATCCACTAAACTACAGGGCTTTTTTTGGGTTTCACCAGTTTTTCCACTAATGTCCTTTCTCTGTCCTGTGAGCCATTTGAGGTCACCTCATTTCGTGTAGTTGTCATACCTCCTTTGTCCCCGGTGATCTGTGACGTTTTCCCATCTTCCTTATTTTTCATGGCTGTGATACTTTGGTGAGTGATGGTCACCCATTTTGTAGAATGCTCCTCAGTCACGGCTTGTCTGGTGGGATTTTTTTATGACTAGACTGGGGTTATGGATTTGGGGGAAGTACACCACAAGGATGAAGCATCCTTCCTGTCATATCTTCTCAGTGGGTCCTGACAGCAACATGACTTATCATGGGTGTTGTTCTTTGATTATCTGGTTTAGGTGGTGTCTGTCAGGCTTCTTCACAGCCACATTACTGCTTTTCCCTCTCCATGCTCTCTCAGTTAGAAGTGAGTCACTAGGTCCAGTGCACCAGGCTCCAGGATAACTGCCATGCTTGCCTATGACCTACCTTCCTGCCACTCTTCATTGGTGGGCGAATTGGGATCTCAGCCAAGTTTGGTGCATTTTTCGGAGCTTTGGCCTTGGGAGATGCAGAACTTCAGGGCAACCCCTCTCTCCAATTCATTTTTAGAATTGGAGATTTATAAGGGCACTTTTTTCAATTTATCATGTGTGGAAAGCTACTCTATGGTTTGGGAAAATGCCATAAACTAGGACTTCTCCAGGTCCTAAGTTGCCCCTTTTGAAATGGGGTTAATGCTTTTGGCCTTGCAAAGATCTGAGGATCCATTGGGACAGTTTGGGTGGAGCAGCTGCCCTGGAGCCTGGCAGGTGGTACAGTCTCAGCAGATGCCAGTTCCCCATTGCCCGAGCCATCAGTACTGCCTGCCACCTCTAACATTTTAAAGTCCTACAATTTACAGTCACCATAAAGCACACATGACTGGGAGCTAGTTCTTTCCATAGGACAGAATTTTAAGATGCAAAAATAAAATATGAAATCACTATTTCTGCTACCTCTTGTCTGTCTTTGGTAAATCAGAGCCAGAAAGTTTTGTGGGGGTACCATGGCTAATAAAACTGTAATATTTTCCCTCAAATTCAGTGAAATTTGGGTTTCCCTTTGTTAAGAGCCATGTGCTCAGCCAAAATCCATTTTCCCTCCCTCATTCCTAATGCACCTTCCCTTTTGGTCACCTGTATCACTCACTCCTTCATCATACAGAGGAAAATGATCCCATCTGCAGCTTACTGAAGCCTAAACCCCCTCTATCATCCATGCCAGTGCTTGGTTTAGGAGAGGCATGAGACCCAATTTTGACCAGAGTCATGAGGGAAAGTTTGGGGGATTCTGGGAAAGATTTTCTTTCTTTGAGAGAAAGCTGCAGGAATGTAGAGTGCCTCTTACCCCTCAATGTTCTTGTCTCTGGATATGACGTGCACAACTGTGGGGCCACCAGTCTGAAGACGATGCCAACACATTAGAAATATCGGTGTAGAAGGTTGGACAGAACCCGGGCCCCTGATGGTGTTGTTGATCTGTGGACCTGTTCTAAGCCTGAAATTGTCCCTCTCCTGGACTCATTGTTAAGAGGGATAGTACTTTTTTGTGTGTCAGGCAGTTAAAATTGGATTTCCTCTTGCCTACGGCAGAAAGCAAACTGATATACTTTTAAAAGAATCCTGCAAACAAGCAGCCTTTAAAAAAATACCTCTCCAGAGACTCCTACAGAGATGTCCTTTAAGCATGGCAGACGTCTGTATCTGAGAGAGAAAGTGTGTGTGTGTGTGTGTGTGTGTGTGTGTGTGTGTGTGTGTGTGTGTGTGTTCACGGGGCAGGTTATAGAGTGGTGGGCAGCTCGCCATGAAGAGGAGCAGATGGGAAAGAGCTCAATCCAAAGCATCCAGAGTTCTCATTGCTCTCACAAGTGGGAGGAAGCAGAGGAGAGGACAATTTTCACAGAGTGTCCATTGTACGTTAGGCAAGAGGAGCAGTAAACACATGGTTTTGCTTAATCACCAAGATGGTTTCTCTGAGGTATTATGACTGGGACGCAGAGATTTCAAATGGCTTGAAAATCGACTCCAAAGTCCTGTCCCATTCCTTTTCCACTCCAGTACAGTCCTTCAAGGCCCCCAGAGACATCCTGAATCCATCCATTTTTTCCCCGTCACCAGGACGACCACCCTGATCCAAGCTCCAGTGTCTCTTCTGCACTGCTGCCCGTCCATCTAGGTGGTGTCCTCTCAGCTGCCACCCTCCTTCCCACCTCCCCTGGCCTCTTGTCTGCACAGTGGTCATCCCCCCTCTCAAACAGTTCCAGGGCATCTTGTCATGCAAACCCAAATTCCTCCCTGTGGTTTCCCAGCACTTCCGTCATCTGGTCCTGCCTGCTTCTGCAGCCTCATTTTCTACCACTTTTCACTCCAACCACCAAGCTCCAGCCTCCCTGGCCTCCCTACTTTTCTTGCAATGACCCAGGTAATTATTAACTCAGGGTCTTTGCCCAGCTGGTTCTCTTTGCCTGGAAGACATCATCATCCATCAGATGGGATCAGTTGCCTTCCTCTTGGTCCTTCTGACAGATCTCCTTTTCCTGGAGCTTCTAAGTGTCTGTTCTTGATAATCATGGTTCTGAGACCAGGACTGATGAGAGACAATAACACTGGACCAGTCAGAATAGACTAGATTGTGTGGCAGTAACAAACATCCCACAAATATCAGTGGCTTGAAACAGCAAAGACATACACATTCTGCACATCTATCCTGGGTTGACTGCTTTTCTGCTACACATGTCTCCACTCTGGAACCCAGACGGAACCCAGACCGATGAAGTGGCCTGTGGCTGAATCATACCGGTCACCGTGGCAACCACCCAATAGGTTATAAATGGTTCAAGGAGGAATTCACCTATTATGGCAATGAAATTTCCTCTTGTAGATGGGCACCTGACACTTGCCAAAACCTACTCTCTGCTTAAGCCATGTTGAATAAATTGCTCTTCTTGGAAGATGACCAGATTTCTTTCTTACCTTTGGGACTTTGCAAAAAAGACTTTAGCAACACCCTGCAGGATATGGAACTATTTCTTCCAGAGGTATAGACATAAAGCAAACTACAGGAAAGCACATCCACCATCACACCCTGGTTGTGACCTCAAAGAGTCTTAAGTAGGTGAGGGTGGGGAAATTTTACAGAAGGAGATAAAGAGGAGAGTGACTAAATTCTGGGCTTATTTGATTTTGGTCTCTGATGGAGTAGGACTTCCCAAAGGGAATTTTCACACACTGTCCTCTGCCGGGAATGGCTGTGATCAACCCTTCCTCTCTTCCCCCACAACAAAGGAGGAATTTCTCTTCTGGTTGGTTAGAATCTGAGTCACTGATGGGGCCACTATTACTAATGACTGGAACTGCTACGCTTGGCATCTTGAACTTGCCGGTGCCAAGGTCAAAATTTGAGAAGAGTAGAGGGCCTTGCTAAGACCCTGATTCTGGTCTTCTTGCTTAACTTGAGCTTCTCACAGGGTTCTGCGTGAGGGCTTTGGTGTTGGTATGGTCGCTTGTTCACTGAATCCTATTTTGCTATTGTTTCATGAGCTCCTTTGAGAATCTATTATAGTCGGGATTGGGGACACGAGGAAGGTCTGTCAGCACAACAGGATTCAGGTTTTTCTCATCCTGCCCAGAACATCATCTGAGAGCCCCCCACACTCACCCTTAATTTTTAAGAGTTGGCTAAACATGGCACGTGAAATGAATTTCTGTTCAGAAATGCCACTGGGCTAAGCATAGAACGTGGTTGTACAAATAACTTCCTAGCATTAGGAAAATGCAAAATGGCAGCATTGACCCCTGGGAAGGATCTGTGTGTAATACATCACTCTCTCTACAGAGAGGAAAGAATTAGGGAGGGTGTGTTTGGGAGATGGGGAATCAACACAGAGTGCAGAGACACTGAGAGGGAAATCCATTAATCATGTTTGTCCATGATTACCCAGGAAGAAAAAGCTACTCATGTCCTGTGACAGTAATTAAACATGAGAGAGGTCTCATCATGATTTCATGTTCCTGGTTGGAAAAGGAAATGGTGAGAGGCACAGAGCATGAACTGAATCATCAAAGTCACAGGCATTTGCTAAACGTGGCCGGAGCTGGGAGCCAAGGTGCGGTTGTGTGCACATTTGCACTCCTTCCACATCCACTGGGAACCTGCCTAAAGGCAGCTCTGTGCTGGGGGCCAGCTGTGCATAGCCCACCCTGATGGAATTCACAGCCTGGAGTGGGGAGGAGAGTTTGGGACAATATACTGTAACATGTGCCAGTAAACAGGAAGGCACTCATAGCATCCAGCTTTGGGATTACTATTACTCTAAATATGAATTGTTTTTACTCACTGGCATGAGAATCCTGCAATATATTCCAGTGGAGGCAGGGGAGCCCTGTTGACACCACCAGTCTACAGCTTGTCCTACTATGCCTAGATTTCAAATCGCAATCCTAATGCAAATTCTTGCTTGGGTACGAATTTCTCTAATCAGATTGCTTGCTTACCAGTATTGGGCTGGGGCTACATACCCTGGGAATGGGGGTTTGAGTGAGGGATTAGGGAAAACTCTTTGGGCACTTGGAACTCAGGAGAGATGTCTCTGAGGGGGGTGGACAGGGATTGGGTACTCCATTGGGTGGGGGTGGGGGTGGGGCAGCACTGGGACTTGGAGAGAAAAAAACGCCAGGAAGCGGTAGTGGGGCCAGACAGGAGACGGGGGATACCAAAAGGAAGCTTCACCCAGCCCATATCAATTTGTGTTGGGCTTGCTCTTATCTCACTCATTCCAAAATTATTGATTACCTCTTATGAACCAGGCAGTGTTGGGACTGGAATATGGAGGGTGGGGTGCAGACACAGGCCATGAAGAGGACCTGGCCTCTCTTAAGGGCTTGAAGGCAAGGAGGATGAGCCACAGGCAAAAGTAGCCCTACTCTGCATCAGAGCCAAGAGAAAGTTACAGAAAATGCATGAGCAAGCACCTGGAAGAGATTACGTCTGGCTTGCGTTAGTGTTGCTGGGAGACCAGAAGGCATCATGAAGAAGTGGAACTGACTCTTGAGAAGCACGAATTTGACGTGCAAAGATGGGAGTTGAAAGGAATCCCAGGTAGGGACGGCAGGGTGGGCAAAACAGGGAGGCAGCATATAGAGAAGTCTGCGCTATAAAGCAAATGCTGGTTCAGTTGCACCCACATGTGTGCTGTATAAAGGTCTGAGCTGGAATTTGACCTTTTAAGAGTGTTTTCCTCTAGGTAGAAAATTTTCTGTCATTTTCCCGCTAATACATAGATCACACCTTTCTAGTGTAAAATAATCATTATGACGATGGTCATTTAATAATAATAATAATAATATAAATTTTGATCAAGTTGGATGGAGCCTTGAATTGCCAAGTTTGGTTGTATCCTGTGAGTAAAATAAACACATCACCAACTTGGGATCCTTCCCCTCCCATCTTTATGTTTCTAATTCAGCTTGAGCCTTTGACTCAGAGGAACATGGTCAATCCCACCCAACCCCAAATAAGAACAAAGTTGTAAGAAGGAATGTCCAAGAAATAGTTTATTCTGAACAGGAAACAACACTGACTTAAACACAGCCAGGAAATCCAGTGTCTCTCGGGCTGCTTCCAGCTCCTCTCCCCTACATCACGAATTCAGCCCAGCGAGAAATCTGACTTGCTGCCCGGGTCACAGTGAAGAGAGGAGCAACCCTGTGATTTCCTGGAGGGAACAGGACAGTGCCGATGGGGGACAGAGAGTGACAAGTGTGCAAGACAAGTAGACTTATGTGGGCAACATAATCGAGAAATAGGCTTGGTTCAAAGGAGGAAAATAATGACCATTTCCTGTTTCTAAAATAAAAATACAAAACCACACCATCCATTAAAACATCTCTTAAGATAGCCAAGAGTTGACGTTGACAGCCCCGAGGATTGATTCATGATGTAAAAAGTAAAGACCGGAAGTTGGAAGAAAAAAATGAAAACACACTTGAAATTTTAACCGGGATAAACAGAGTTCAAAGACTCCAGAAGAAAAGTTCAAGGAATCCTAAACACCAAGCTTATTTCTACAGAAAGTGACCTGCCAAATGAGTGACATAGTTTCTCCAGACGATGATGGTGATGCCCACAAAATGTGGTTACCATTCAGTGAGCGGTGCATGCTGGGTGCATCACGCACCGGATGCTGTTGAACCCTATAACAACCCTGCAAGGCTGGTTTTATCATCACCGCTTGAAAACAAGGAAATGACACAAGAGTGATTATGCAGTTTGCCTAAGGTCTTCCGGTTAGTAAACAGCAGGGCTGGATTCTGAACGAGCCTGACTCCACGTCTGAGCTCTGTCCCTGGTGCTAACAGCTTCTCTCCATTCAGAGGCCGGGGTCTCCCCAAAACTGGTCATTCAGCATTTTGTTCCTTGTGTGAGTCTACTCTCCTTCTAGAGTGAACTTTCTAGTCACCCATGCTTCTTTATCCATCAATACAGGGCCACATCATCAGTGGCATTTGGAGGCCCTCTTTAAGACAATGCTGAGGAGACCACTTCACACCCTTCACAGGAAAAACACCTAAAAGGAGGATGGGGACTCAGAATTTGGCTGTGGGACTGAGTTTTGGGAGGAACTCTGATGGCACTCGATAGAGGAGTGACTGATGGTCAGTGACCTGACCTGCTGAAGGGCATCTGCCTGCCATCCCGGTGCAGGGTGTGGGGTCGGGGGTGGGGAGCTGCTGAAATTACAGGTGGGAGGCAGTCTTCTGTGAATAAGGGCAGATGTGCACCTGCAGCATCGAGACCCAGGGGACCAGGCTGGTGTGTAGGCTATGCCCTCTTCAAGGGTCAGAAAGACTGGCCTGGCAGAGAAGGCAAACGAAGACACTTCAGGTTTTGCTCCAGGATTTGGGAATGGTATTCCCATTGGAAGGGCAGGCGCAGAGATGTTTATTTTGCCATTGGGCTGCATTTTCAAAAGTACTGTGTGATGAGCCATGATGGACCAAATTGCAAAGTTGGGATGGTCTAATTGCTTTGTGGGATAGGAGTGCACTTCAGATATCAAAGTTGTATTTTGCCTGTGTAAACAATTTCACAAATGTCACAGGTTTTGCATGTCTGCTATCCATTTGGCTTCTCCCAATAACCTTGTAGTTAGAGGTGAGACAGAGAGCTGTTTTAACCCCTTTGGCAGATGCAGAAAACAGGCACAGGAAGGGCAAGGTTGTCCAAAGTCACGCAGAGAATCAGTCAGGCACCTGGGACGAGAACCCGGGCTTCCCAGCTCCAAGTTCAAGGCTCTCTCTGCATCTGATGTCATCACGGGTGAGATAGGGACCATCGTAGCACAGAGAGGGGCTTTCGGTGGGCAGGACAGAGATGTGCGCAGTCCCGTCAGGTGGCCACAGGTGGTGGCTTAGCTGCTGCAGCCACGGGAGCAGGAGTGGGCTAGAATGTTGTGGTTGCACCCGTCCTGGAGCTTGCCCTGGGTCTGGCTCCCAGCCCGGCCTTCTGGGTCCAAGAGCTGGCCGCTCTGCCCCTGCTGCCTCCTCAGCCTGCAAACAAACACAGCACAGATCCGAGATGGTTACTCGGAGCAGAGGGTGGCGGGATGTCCAGGAGACACATTTGTGCAACAAGGGCAACTGGGAAGCCCTCAGCCCGTGCCTTCCCTGGGCCAGAGTGTGGTGCCCTGGAGCCAGGCAGGCCTGGGGTCAAAGCCTGGGTCAGGTGCACTCCTGTGAGATATTTAACACACAGAGCCTCAGTTTCCCCATCTGTAAAACGGAGATGACCATTCCTGCCTTATGACTCCCTGTGAAGTCTTTAGGAGCTCACACATGTAATTTGCTTAAACTCACACCTGCATCAGTGTAGGTGAGGAGCCCCACACATCATTCATTCACATGTATGTATTGAATGCCCACTGAGGTACCAGCCATCATGCCAAGGAGCAGGGGAAATCCTGGCCAGCAAAGTAGTCATCTTCTCTGTCCTCACGGAGATTACTGTCTAAACGGGGCAATGGACACTAGTCAAATTATCCTCCAAATAAATATCCAAACAGATGAGCACCCAGCCTTACAAAATGGCCCATGACAAACTGTTAAGGGAGCACGATTCTAAACATTGTATTTCTTAATAGCTGGCCTCCTGATCACCCTCCACATGATCTAAGATGTCAACACCCTTCTCTTTGTGATCTGCAAGTTCAGGTTCACGCACTATCCCACTGCGTGCATACTGTAGGCAAAAAATAAAATGGAGACATTTAAGGAGAGAGCGAGAAGTCTGAAAGCGGGAAGAAGACAGCTCTCAGTACTTGCTACTCGGGCACTGTTGGACAAGCTGCCGTCTTCTGGGCCTCAGTTTCCCTATCTAAACCTGGGATTCTACCATTCACTTGGAGGAGGCTAAGGGGATCAGAGAGAATGTGTGTGAATTATCAACTATGGGGCTGAAAAGAATAAGATTGCCACAGTTCTCCTTGCTCTGAAAGATGCAGGTTTCAGCCTGAATTTACTTTTCACATTAGGAGGCTCTGTCAAACAGAGTGCAGACCTACTGCCTGATGTAGGTGAAAGAGCCATTTCACTTAGCAAACATGCACGTGCGCGGCACTGCGGATGGCCCCCGGATGACTATGACACAGTCCATGGCCCTGACGGGTCACAGGACCCTTGTCTGTGTGTGCACGCATGCTTGGTGGTGTTTTCTAGTGTTTGCAACAGTGTTAGGATTTGAGTGAGTCCTTTGGGTTATGCTGAAGTACCAGCAGCAACACAGGATTCTGAAGACCCTAAACTTGGTGGCCACTGCCTCCTACCCTTTGTCCACCCACAGGGACGAGGACCAGGTGTGCAGTCCCTCTGGCCCCGAGGCTTGTGGCGGTCTAGGTAGCATACCTGGGAAAGGCGGTTAGGGTTAACATTCATCATCCTAGTGGAGGAGGGGCAGCACCCAGAGAGCAGGCTGGGATCCAGAAAACAAAGTGGGGGGGGGTGGGGAGAGTCTAGTGCAAGGACAGGGGGTGGTTGGACTTCCTGGGCAGGGCTGGGAACTGCCTGGGAACCTTCCTCCCCTATCCCTTCTCTGTCCTCCCCTCTACCCTAGGAGACTCTCTCAGGCACCTCTGGAAAGAGTATCAGATCAAAACTAGGGAAAACTCAAATGGCTAGGAAACTAAATGGGAAACACCAGCATTTCCAGGTAATGCCACATAATTCTCTGGGTGTATCACAAGGTAAAGGTGAATCCTATTAGGATTTTCTTTTAAATGCTCAAACATAGCATAGATAGCATTGCCGTCTCTAGACTCCTGTACTTCCCTGACACAAAATATAGCTTCAAAAGTTGCATAATAAAGAGTGGAGCAGATGAGGGAGGGATGGATTTGGAAGTCTTGTGTAGGTCAGGGAAGGCTTCCTGCAGGAGGCAGCATTTGAGCTGGACTTTAAGGATTGGTATGGAACAGGGGTAGTGGGAAGGAGGGACAGGGATTTGAAATGAAGGGACATGAGTGAGGTAAGGCACAGAGAGTAGAGCAAAACATTGCAGCATGGACAGCATCCTTTTTGGAGCTGATGTTTTAGGTACTTTGGCTCCTTCTTTTGGTCAGAATTATTTAGAGTAAAACTAGCAGTTTCAAGCCCCCATACATATTTTATGTATGAAATATCATTCATAGAATACTGTGACCATAAGCACTAGACCCTACAGCATTAACTGAATGAGGTATGGGTCATCCCCATGGCAATCTATCATCAGATTCAGTGTGAACCAAGGTGGCTGAATCAAGAAAGAAGGACCTTTCTCTAGACTTCCATCCATCCACCTATAGTCTGTGGAGCTAAAATTCTAATACAGTTCTGGAAGGCACCAAAGCCTGCATTATTCCCACTATATCTGCACCCCCACTCATCCACCAACAATTCACCATCCATTCTCCACCCACTCATCCATATATTCATCCACTTACTTACCCATCTGCCCTTTTTCTACCCCATCCATCCATCCATCCATCCATCCATCCGTCCGTCCGTCCGTCCATCCATCCATCCGTCCATCCATCCATCCACCCATCCACCCACCTATCCATCCATCCATCCATCCATCCATCCATCCACTCACCCATACATCCACTTCCATATGTCCACCCATCTGTCGTACTCCCAGCTCCATCTATCCACTCCTCATCCACTTACTATTTACCACCCACCCACCTCTCATATACACAGCCATCCATCTACCTCATCCATTCATTATCCTCACATCCATCAATACATCCATCCGTGCTCCCACCTACTCCTCATCTATCTCTTTGTCCACCTATTCACCTATCCATCCGTCCACTTCATCTATTCACTATACACTGATCTGTTGATCTCCCCACTTACCCCCATTTCCTCACCCACCCACCACCCATCTATCACCTATTCATCAGCTGCCCATCTACCCACCCACCCACCCACCCACCCATCCATCCATCCATCCACCACCCTCCCATCTTATCAATGTCCTTCCACTTTCCACCCACTCACCCACCCATTCAGTCCCCTCCCCTTCCACCAGCACTGTCTGTGGCTCACAGTGGAAGGGGCTGTGGAGCAGGGCAGAGAGCAACCAGTGAACATTCACTGTGACAGTCTCTGCTAGAAGGAAGCGGCATGACATAGCACCAAGGGCCCGGGCTTAGAGCCAGGCTGTTTCTGTCCTTGGGTCTGCCACTTACTAGCTATGCCACTTTGGAAGGCTGGATTCAAACCCAGGGCTATCATTCTCCAAGTCCCAGGCTCTATTCCACTGACTCTTGTGCCATTCAATCCTGACCTGGAGGGAAGAGAGCATGGAATGATTTTTCCATGCTCTGAAGGAATTAGAAAGGCCCATGTTGTTCAGATAGGAATCTGTGAACCAAGACAGAGATATGAAACCATTATGATTGAGGCTCTGAGACCTCACTTCTATGACTTGCCCGCAGCTCGGTTATTTGTAACTCTGGAAGAAATGAAAAAGGATTTTACATATCCTACTAGGCAGAGCTCAAGTCTGCTGATTCAAATTGGCTGGTTATCTCCGCAATGGCAGGAACACTTAATTTTCTCTGCCAACTTATCAAATTAATTGTCAGCTTTGTGGCCAGAATTCCGAGTGACGAACATGAGTTCCCTCAACCTCCCGAACTCCACCATCAGACGCCAGAAGGAAGCGCTCTGAGATAGTGAACCTCGACCAAGGAGAGTAGGACACACATTAAAATTTGTAATAAATCGGGCTGGAGGCATTTTTCAAAGGCAAAGTATTTCAGAAGAGTAAAATAAAACGATTAGCAATCAAAGTCATTTCAAATCAAGCTACTTCACACAAGCAGGATGGAGTCAGCTTAATACCAACATCCATCTGCTACGGACTTTCTGTAGGTGAGGCCTGGCCTCTGATGTGAGAGCCTGGTTTTTGTGTATGTAGTCAACATAAAGTGCTTTCACACCTATTCCTAGCATTCCACTGGCTCTCCCTGTGTATGTTTCCTGGCTTGTGTAGAAACATGGATGGAGGGCCAAAGTGGTGTAGTGGGAGACTGCAAGGTTGGGAGTCTCTGCAGAGTTAGGTCAGAGGCCCAGCTTCACCATCACTGGCCAAAAGGCTGGGCACTCGCAACTTCTTCAAGCCTCTCTCTCCTCACCTGTAACACAGGGATGGGAGAAGATGAACCACTGTGTGCTATCCGCCTGTCTGTCCCATAGCAGGTACTTTTTTTTTTTTTTTAAAGATTTTATTTATTCATTTGAGACACAGAGATACAGAGAGAGAGAGCGAGCATAAGCAGGGAGAGAGGCAGAGGGAGAGGGAGAAGCAGGCTTCCCACTGAACAGGGAGCCCGATGTGGGGCTCGATCCCAGGACCTGGAAACCATGACCCGAGCTGAAGGCAGACGCTTAACTGACTGAGCCACCCAGGCGCCCCTAGCAGGTACTTTATAAAGGGCAGCTATTTTTAAAAAGATCTTATTTATTTATTTGAGAGAGAGCACATGAGCGGGGGTAGGGGGGCAGTGGATGAAGGCAGAAGCAGACTCCCTGCTGAGCAGGGAGCCTGACCCAGGACTTGATCCCAAGACCCTGGGACCATGATCTGAGCCAAAGGCAGATGCTTAACCGACTGAGCCACCCAGGCAAAGGGCAGCTATTTTTATGGTGATGATCACAGTGTGGGGATACTCCCCTTTTGCAAATGGGGAAGGTGAGGATCAGTAAGTAAAACTTAACTACCTGCCTTAGTTCTGATGAATGTTTCCCAACAAGGAGGTCCCCAGAGATGGCTCTACAGGCCACATCCTGGGTGGGGAGGGGGTCGGGGCAGAAGACCTGGAGGAGTAGAGGGTGCTGGAATGGGGTACACACGGGTGGCTGAGGGTCAGGACCCAGAAGTAGGTGAAATAGGACAACAGGCTGAGTACAAGAGAATCCACCCCTAGCATTTATGGGGGGGTGCAGAGGGGCCCTCAGACCAGGGAAGACCAGGGCATGGAACTGGAGACTGGAACCAGGTCTCCTGACTTGTTGTGTGTCTCTCATCCACTGGAAGGGGCCACAGCATGACATCTGTGTCTTCTCAGCAGCACAGCAACCCGCCCGCGGCAAGTGCACAAACCACGTGTGTCGGAAGCATGGGCGGGGCCAATAAAGGAATAAGTGCCCACCCTTTATTAGGCAGGATGTTTGCCCAGGTTGGCAGGCTCTGTGTCAACATCCCAAGGGGGAAAGAAGGCCAGGTGTAATTAAATGAAACAACAGGGTGTCCTAGCTGGACAAAAATTGGATTGTCATTTGTAGAACTGATGAGTCACGGCCCTTGTGGGCAACAATTCACGTGAGTTAACATGCATGGATCTTTTTCTCTTGTAGCTGAGGGAGTTGGGATAGGTTGTTACTGTGTGTGTGTGTGTGTGTGTGTGTGTGTGTGTGAATTAAAAAAATTAAGGCAAAGTGATGTTTGACACAGCACTTAATGGATATGGTCTGATAATTTTGTATATAACGAATTATATGAGCAAACACTTGTGTAGGGCTGATTATGTGGCAGAGGCTGTTAAGTACTTAACATATATTAACTTTCTTGTCCTAACAATCACCCTAGGAAGTAGGTATTTGTATCCCATTCTGCAGATGAGGACACTAAGGTACTAGTGTGAGGTCCAAGATCACAAAGCTAGCAAGGATCAGTATTCAAAACCAGGCAGTCTGACTCCAGAGTCTGTGCTCTTAGCTATTATGTATACTGCTTCTCTGTGGTTCGTGAAAACCAGAGATGAAGTACCGGAAAGTTCTGGAAGGGCACATGCCAAACCGAGCAAAGCCTATTGGGTTAGGGCTGGGAGGTGGCTATGGAAGGGAAGAAAGCAGTCATTTTCATGTACACTGCAAGAATCCCTTCTCTAGCATCCCTAGCAGAGACCAGTCTTAGCAGAACCTTGCTGCCCATCCCTCAAGACAGCCCTCTGCAACGGGGGAATAGCTCAGAAATGCAACAGAAATCTGCTTGTGACTGCTGTTTCCCTTTGGCCTTTGGTGTGTTTTCTAGAATTAGTCTCTCTCTTCAATTCTTAGAGGCCCCCTGGGTGGACCATTTGCCATTGTCCCCTAGGTTCACTCAGCCCGGCTCAGTGCCTGGGAATCTGACTTGGGGGGAGCTCCCAAGCCCTTGGTCAATGGGGAGCCCCGCAGAGATCAGGAGGAGCAAGGGGAGTCAAGTTCGGGCATCTGTTCCCCCGCCCTGTCCCTCAATGGTCTCCCTCTTCCTCTCTCTTCCTGGCTTCCGTGAAGCCCCAGTGCCCTGCACTAGCCTGTGTGTGAGTGGTGGGACATACAGAGGGCCTTTTCAACTAACATCTCCTCTGAGTATTTCCTCTGGGATTCTGACTGATAAAAACACAAGACCGGAAAGACTCTTCCTTAAGGAAAAATTCAGTACACCTGGCTGTTCTACTTTCAAACCTCATCACTTACTGGGAAGATCACCTTATCTCACAAGTTCAGTAACAGCCTTTGGCCAGAAGCATTAAAATTCTGTTTTATCTGCTGTTGCCTAAAGCAAACGTATTTGAGGGAGTCTCTGGAGGGAGCCCGCTACACCACGGGTGTGATACAGTGAAAGGTAGCGGGTTATCTTGGATCCTCTCCCTCTCTCCCCCACTTTGTAAATAGATCCGGCTGGGGCAGAATGGAAGGGAAGGCAGTCTCAGCTCTTGGAGTGATGGGGACTGAGATATATTGAGCGTGTTCTCTGACACCTCCTCACTGAACGCCTATGTCCACCTTCCAGAGAAGAATTAACAATGCCCCTGGTGAGGATAAGAAGGGACATCAAAAAAGAGCGACAGGGGGTGGGTCACACCACTTTCCCGACCCAAGCCCAGGCTCAAAAGGAGGACTTTGCTCTTTCCGCCTTCCCAGCCTCGTGTCTCTTCCTGCATACCTGCATGAGCAGATTTCTCTAGAGTTAGAGGTGAGGCTGATCTTCTGTGTCTGAGCTGGCTTGCAGGTGAGACTTGCTGGGTCCTCACTGATTTGGGTGCACAAGAAAAGCATGCACCAGCAGCCCTGTGGATGGGCAGTCACTAATGGCATTTACCAGTCTGATCTGCCCCTTTCTCCGAACCAGGCAGGATCTCACTTCCGGGCTCCTGGGGCTGGGCAGGCCGTGTGCCCAGTTCTGGCCAAGGAGGGTGAGTAGAAACGCTACCAACAGGCTGGAGCAGTGCTGATGCTAGACCCTCTCAAAGTCTCCTCTGTCACTGTGATGTTCCAGAAATGCTGCTTCAGGCTGGGTCTTGGAGTGAGGAGGATCATGGTGACGTGGGAGCAGCAGCCCCCATCCCCCTCATGACCTGCCATAGACATATAACGTGAATAAGAAACAAACCTTTGCTGTTGTAAGCCACTGCGTTTGGGGATTTGATCTGGGTGTAGGCTCAGAAAGGGGATGCGGAGTTCCAGACACTGGTCTGTTGGTGAATAATGGCCTCAGGGCAGTTCTGGGTTGCAGAGTTCCCTTGGGGAAGCCCTGTGGCTCCAGACAGGGATCTTTGAGAGTTGAGGGGCCTGAAGGGTCCACTTTGGGGCTGTCACCTCTCTGCCTGGGCAGCCAGCCCTGTCTGTCCCCTCACCCTCCATGCCCCCATCCATGTTTCACCTGCCCAGCAGAGGTCAGATGGAAAGCCAAGTGGGACTGACTGCTTTCTCTTCATTATCTGCCCTAGCCTTCAATATCTGTCACGCACCCTTTTCTTTCCTCTCCTGGACTCAATTAACCGTACACTATCAATTCCACTTTCCCAGTGAAGAGCATTGCCATCATTTTGCTTTTGTGGCTCTGGGTTCAGACAGCAGCTGCTGCCTTTTTATAGACCTCACCTCCCTGGTCCTCGCTATTGATTGGGTAAGGGCCGGCACTTGACCCAAGCCGTACCAATCAGAGGCCTCCTCGACGGTCAGATCGGATTGGTCCAGGGAATGTCACCTGACCCAAGTTGGGCCAATCAGAGCCATTCCCTGGGATACTAGAATTTGAGATCTGGAAAACCTTCTCCTTCTTGCCATTCCCTCAGCTTCCTCTTTCATCTACTTTCTTGAGGTCGGTGGTAGAGCTGGGAGACTCTGGAGCTCTCAGCTCTGTGTCTTCCACTGTGTGGAAAGAAGTGGTTTACACTAAAAGAAAATGACTTCAAAGTGCAGAGAAACAGAAAATCGCCTGGAGGAGGAAGGAGTGCGTCCTGGTCTGGGTCCCTGTGACAGGAGCCCCTCAGTGAGTCCAGTCTCACCTAAGCCATTAGCCTTTTCTCTCCATCCCTTGTAGCTACGACTGTCTCAGGGAATTCAGCATTTATGCTGGTATCTGTCTCCGTAACCTCCCCGGGCCACAATGAGAAGCAATGGGACATATGTGGATGGTTATTAAATTTATTAAAATATCACTAATTTATTTTTGTGTCACATGTCCATCCTTTCGAAATCACTATAATTTTTATTTCGCACTACTTGTAAAATAACTTTTCTGAGACTAACAGGCATGTTTAAAATTTTGGTTAAAATTTGGGAGGAATCCAGGGTTCATGGCTGCCATGAACCTTGATCAGTCCCTGGAAGGTGTGTGTGTTTCTCAGGGCTGCCTGATGAAATGGGTGAAACGTATTCTCTCGAAGTTCCGGAGGCCAGAAGGCTGCAATTCAAGGTATCAGCAAGGCTCTGGGGGAAGACCCTTCGTCGTCTCCTCCAGCTTCCAGGGGTTGCCAGTAATCCTGGCCATACCTTGGACTGTGGCTGCATCGTTCCGGTCTCTGCCTCCGTCTTCAATGTCCCTCTCCTTACTGAGACCCTAGTCGTTGGAATTACGGTCCACCCTCATCCGGTTCGACATCATCCTAACTTGATTATTTCTGCAAAGACCCTCTTTTAAAATACAGTGGGGGGGGGGCAGTCTGGTAGCTCATCATATCCTTTTAAGGAACACGGTGCAACCCACAAAGCCGGCATTTCAGGCAGAGAATCTGAGGCTTTTTCATAAGAAGCCTGGGGGCGGGCCCAGAGCTGGATTAACTGGAGGAAATCAACGTTAAGGATCCTAAGAGAAGTTGCCAATTGCCCCTAAGCACTTATTTCAGACCATCTTACTGTTTATATTCCAATTTTTACGTACATTCTGGGTGATGCTCTTCCTTTGCTTCACTTGGATATTTTATTTAAAGTTTCAACGTCTATAAAAAGTTAAAGGCGAGAGCCAGAGTAGTAGAGTGGAAAGAATATGAAAGAGCTCAAGCGACCCCGGACCTATGTGGGACCCCAACTCTACGAAACACTGACTGCTAACCTCAGGCAAATGACTCCTTTTCTCTAGACATCAGCATTTACAAGTCAAGGTTATGGTGTTGATTTATTTTAGAGAAGATGCAAATGCACCTGGCCCAGTGCATGGCATGTGACAGGTTTGTGATATATGCACATAGTGATAGTATTATCTCATTTAATTGGCTGGCAATGAGATTTGTAGATGTAACAGAGAACATTAGATCAGGATTAAAACAACATTTACTTCAAGACAGACCATTAGAGATCCTATTTATAATTTTCAAATTCACACACAGCCTCATTCCATAAAGGATTTAATAAGGCCTCTGAGTATTCCCATATAAAATAAGGTACCTCTGTTTTACTATGGAGAACTGATTGAAGGAGAAAGAAGACAGGAGTTTAAATAATTGAAGTCTGAGCAGACCAATGACAGCATGCGCTCCTAAGACAAACAGGGTCGTATGGACGCAGGGCTATTTGTTAGGGACTGCGTGTCACCCCTCAGCCCATTGGAAACCCGCCATGCTGTATTTTCCCGGGTCTTTCACTGGCTCGGGGGAATATGTCAGGATCGGGGGCCCCTTTTCAACCAGGCTGCAGTTTCCCTTGATGGAACTGGCAGAGGGCCCTGACTCCCGGGTGATTTCCTGATCTCGAGTGTTCATGGAACTATCAGGATTCTGCAATCCAAGCACCTGCTAGGCTGTCTTCATCTGTGGCTGAAATTCCTCCCGCTCTTCCAGGTCACTGAACTGCTTTTCCCTGGCCATTTTCCTGGGCTTTGGAGAGGCGCCACCTTGCTTAGTGGAGCAGCGATCCCAGAAAGCCTGGCCTCACCTAACACAGTCACTTGGGCCCTTCCCCTCCGCCTCAGACCTTCTGAGATTCAGAGAGGCCACTATAGTCAGAGTTAGGCTTTTATCAGCTTCCCTAACTGTGAAATGGGGGGGAAATGTGCTACAAATAGAATCGTGATGAGAACGGAAGGAGCAGATGGGGGCAGGGGCTCCCCCCACCCCACAGTTTAGAACAGAGGTGCTCTCAGCTGTTTGTTGGCTCTCTTTCCTGTCCATCCTCACCTAGAAATGACGTTTGGACCCCACGAGCAAATCTCAAAGACTGGAGAGAACCTCAATGCGCTGGCCTTGATTTCAGAAGGCGGGGTCCTTGAAGTTCGCCTCTCCCTAGCAATGGGGCTAGGGGACGTGCCAGTGGAGAAGGTCTCCCCTTTACAGATTAATCTGCAAGTTGCAGGCAGAACACCTTCCTGCCTTCCCCCATGGGCTGCCGAAGACATGAGAGGGATATCAAAGTACTCTGCCAATGGCACGGACCTTGTAAAGTCAAGGACCGCTGATACCCAGGCCAGCCCTTGATGCGGAGCCCTAGGTGCAGAGAGGCTGGGACCATCCCTGCCCCCGTGCTCATGGCACTGAGGGCAGTAGGACCAGGGCCTGCCCTGTTCATCCAGGTCCTGAGCCTGAAAGGAATCATAACTTCACGCTTCTTGGCCTCCATCCCCCGGTGACTCCGGGCCACAACAGAGGGTCCTTATCTCACTGCTGGGGTCCTCCGGGGAGGCCACCTGGGCAGATGAGGTCACAACACATTTTGATTGTTCATCTCTCTGTGGCCTTGGTCCAGGCATCCCACCCTGGTCCCCATCTGAGCCTGGCGGTAGCTTGCTGCTGTCGTACTGTCCCGGGATGGGTAAGGAGGGCAGACTGCGGTCATGTGAACGAGTACGATCTTGTGCCTGTAACGTCCGGGTTCACCGACAGGTGATATCTACGCAGCTGGTGGGAATTCCTTGTTCAACATTAAATATGCGGGGCAAGGAGCTCCAGGGCTCTGGAGCCTGATTACCTCCATGGAACCCCAGCCCTGCCCCCTCTTAGCCATGTGCCCTCAACCTGCCCTTCTTCACCTATAACGGGGTGGGGCTCATAGGATGGATGGACAGACTGCATGGCATAGACTGGGTGCCCAATAAAAGTGTGCCCTTGTGGTCATCTGCTCCATGCAAGCCAGTGCCCCACCTGGATGCACTGGAGAGACACCCCAAAGACACCATGTACGGAAGTACCCCCTCCCTTCAGGTCCTGAAGCTCATTCTATCAGAATGGGAGCCACGTGAGAACAGGGGGGGCTTGCTCCCAGCTGTGTCCCCTTGTATCTGACCCTGAATAAACATCTGCCGAACAGCTGGAAGAAAGCACATGCAGTAGAAAGAGCCCAGGATCTAGGGGATGGGAGATTAGATTTCAAGTCCTTCATATTTCAGTTCAGAGCTGCAGACGTGGGGAATCCTGATAATACGCACCTCAGAAAGTGTGGACAGTAAGGATCAAAGCAGTGACTCCTCACCAGGGCGACCTGCCTGCTGGGGAACATCGGGCAACGTCTGGGGTCAGTTTTGGTCGTCACAACGACAGAGGGGCTACCGGTATCTGTGGGCGGAGGCCACAGATGCTGGTAAACATCGTACAAGGCACAGGACAGTCCCCGCATCGAAACATTGATGTCAGTCGTCATCCAATGTCGATAGGACCGAGGCTACGAAATCCGGATTAAAGAAACGGGATCTCAAACCATAAAACCATATCCTGATGTCGCTTATTATTATTAATAGTATTATTTAGTATAACAAATGGCAGAATTCGATTTTTTTAAATATAACATTTTCAGGGCCTCCAAACGTCACTTTAATGTGGTTTTAAGTCTGTCATTTTCTTTAAGAGATAGCACAGATAGAAAATCCAGCTCCTGAAACTCCTCTCTCACCAGGGGCTCCCGATTCTGGAAAACTCTGTCATATGCTATTGAAAAGACCTTTTGGGAAAACTGCACTCATCTCTTTGGCCCCAAATAGAAGGACACGACCCACAGTGTGTTCCTCAAGCTAATGGAAGCCTCAGATGCCAAGGCCTTCAAGTCCCTGGACCACCCTGGCCACCTGGCCTGGTGGCCTTCTGTCAGTTGAGACCAGAAACCAGTAATAAGCTGTGTTTCTAGAAAATTAGGCAGTGCTCATTTAAATTTTGCTCTCTGTTTAGAACCTGAGGTCCAGAGAGGTTGGACCCAGGGCATGTCTTCCGCGTCGCCACAGTGACCCCTCCACGTCTGCATCCCAGCATCTCCCCTGCCACCTGCGAGCGTCCTGAGGGCACTGGCCCTGCTCGATCTACTTCCATGTCTCAGGGTCCAGTCCAAGATTACGGCTTCCTGTTAAAGGACTGAATGAGAATCTCCTAGAGGAGCTGGCGTGGCTGATGCCTGCCTGCATCCCCCGGGCACTGCATACTAAGGATGGCTTTCTCATTGAATGCGGGGGAGGGGAACGTTTTCTCTGCCCCAGGGCTTGTTCTCCCTGAGGAAGCACACCGGCTCTGTGCAGGGGCCAGGTAGCCATGCAGGGGTGAGGCCCTCGGGAGCACACTTAGTTAAGCCCAGGAGGGCTCAGAGCTGCAGCTCCCTACCCCAGAGCAAGGGAGACAGAGGGCTGGAAGGTTTGCGGTTTTAGATAGGGATTCTTGTGACCAGCTCAGAACCTGCCAGAGGAGGCTCCGTTTGAGCACACTCGGTCTCTCTCAGCAGAAGTTCTCAAACTATGAGGCGTCCAAATGACACCAAGATCATGTTAAAATGCAGATCACCAGGCCTGTTCGCTCACCAGCCAGCTTCTGACTCAGAGGGTACGGTATCGATTTCGTAAGGCGGCTGTAACACATCACCACCATCTGGGAGGCTTACAACAACAGAGATTTATTGTCTCTTGGTTCTGGAGGCCAGAAGTCTGAACTCAAGGTTGGTAGCCCGGGTTGGTTCCTTCTGGAGGCTGAGGGAGAATCTGGTCCAGGCCTCTCTCCCAGCTTCTGGGGGCTCCGGGCCATCCCTGGCGTTCCTGTCTCCATATCCTTGCGGCTTTGGAGTCGCATGAGGACTCCGACCTTGTCAGGCATGGTATCCACAGCCTCATTTAATCTTGCAACAACCATACAGCAAGGGAGGGATTTCCATCCTGTCTATGCTGAAAATGAGGCTTAGTGAAGTGAGCCGTCCCGTCCTGTATGGTCACTCTGGTAGGGGCAGGTCAGTCTGGCAGGGGCAGACCTTGGGCGGTTTCCATCCAGAGCTGTGGCATCGAGCCATCCCTGAATCAGCCCCGCTGCACCGGCAACCCTGTGTGCCGGCCCGGTCCTGCCATGGCTACCCCACTTTGCATGAAGACCCTGAGGTCCAGGGAATGAAGGTGGTGCCTGGCTTGCATGGCAGAGGCAGGATTAGAACACGGGGTCACCTGCTGCTTCCCTTCCCGCACCATGGCTGGCTTCACGGGGGGCCAGGGACCACCATTCTCCTGGGGAGAGCTGCTGCCATCTGGGAGGGCCTCTGTCCAGCAGATGCTGGTGGGGGACTTACTTCTCTCTGTTGAATATGATGAATTCCTTCCGCACGGTCTCCAAGCACTGCTGGAGGTGTCCATTCTGCCAAAGAGCAGAGAGGGGAGCGTAAATGACGGAGCACCCTCCAGGGAGCCAGGACAGAGGAGTGACCATGAACAAAGCTGGATCTAAATGGGACTGCTGATGCCTGGGGCTGGGGATGAGCTATGTGGCTGAGCAGCCCTGACGGTACGGGCGGCTATAGGGGGAGCCTGGCAGATGAAGATGTTTGCCTCAATTTTAAGCCATTAAATCCAACTTAAAAGTCATGTTGGAATGGAATATGGGTTGAAAATCATGAAGTTGGTTTCCCGATTGCTGGAGTGTTCATTAGGCCTATTAAGAAGTGGGATGGCGGGGGGAGAATTTCAAGACCACCCTGCAAAGGTTCTCACCCTCTTCCAGAACAGATGCCAAGAACAAGTGCTCTGTAACCCAGGTCGTAGAGACTGGGTGAACGCCGGATGGGTACTGCACACCTGTGCGGAACACCGCCCCCCCTTGCGCCCTTGTTAACACGCACGTAGGTGTCTCCAGACCAGCTTCTGCATTAGGCTCAGCGGGCCTAGGGCCTAGGGCCTAGGGCCCACAGTACTTTTAGGGGCTACAAAGATGTTTTGATTTCTTTTAAAATAAGGAGGGGAGAAAAAGAACTTTTAGCATTGAAAGCTACCTTCATCTTCATACCCATATGGCTGTCAAATATAATTTTAAATCTTTTTTATGGGGGAATAGGCAGCTGTGGGTTGAATCATGCCCCTTAGAAAGATGTGTCAAGGGGCGCCTCGTTGGCTCAGTCCGTTAAGTGTTTGGCTCTTGGTTTGGGCTCAGGTCATGATCCCACAGGCTGTGGGATCGAGCCCTGAGTCCGGCTCCGTGGTGAGCAAGGAGCCTGCTTCAGATTCTTTCTCCTCCTCCCTCGCCCGCTACTCCACCTCACTAGCTCTCTCTCGATCTCTCTAAAATAAATAAATGAAATCTTACAAAACAATAAAAATAAAAAGACGTGTTGAAGTCCTAAGCCCTGGTAATGGTGAATGTGACCTTATTGGGAAACCGGGTCTTTGAGGTCCTACTAGAGTAGGATGGGCCCTCAACCGACCTCTGGTGTCCTTAGAAGAAGGCCCTGTGAAGGCCCAGAGACACGGACAGGAGGGCACCACGCGGCGAAGGAGGCAGGTACCGGTGGAAGCAGCTGAAGCACAGGGGTCAAGGACCGCTCGTGCCACTGGAAGTGGGAGAGGCACTGAAGGACCCCCCCGCCCCGGCGCAGCCTTCGGAGAGAGCGTAGCTCTGTCCATACCTTGATTTTGAACTGCGGCCTCCAGAATTGTGAGAGAACACGTTTTGGTGGCTTTAAGTCACCACGTTGTGCCCGGGGCCCATGAAGGGCGGCCCCCCCACCCCCAGGGTGCCTCCACAGCACAGTCTTTCCAGAGCGCGCCCAGGACTGCCCGGCACGGCGCGGTGTCCCCCCGCATGGCACGCGTTCCTCCACTCCTGCCCAGAGATGCACGAGGCCCCTGCACTAGGACTCGCGGCCACGTGAGCGGCGCGTACGGACACGTGCACCCGCGGCGGTTCCCTCGGTCTCGCTGTAAAAACCACTCCATCGATGGAGCCATTTTACTGACTGCAGATGCAGGTGTGTGGAGAGGCCGAGTGACAGGCCTAAAAAGCAGTCTCGCTCCTTTCCGTTCCCTGGAGTCTAGGATTCCTTCCCCTCCCGGGGTCCGCTCCTGAGAGCCCGCTCACCAGAGGACAGCTGTCCTTCGTGCCGTCTTTGGACCTGTTCTTCGCCAACCTCTTCTTCTTTTTGTGCAGAGGCTTGGATTCGAGGATCATTTCTTCAAGTTCAAATGTGGGATCACAGTTCAATCTCCCCTTCTGAAAGCAAGCAGAAAAGCAGACTCGAGTGTCTTGGTTCCCCCCATCCTTGGACATTCATTCATTCATTCATTCCATCCATCATTCATTCAACGTAATGATTGACTATTACAGTGGGGTACACAGTTACGTCTTTTTTTCCTGGTGAGGAGAAGCACATTCTCCCTGCAGACCTCGTTCATTTATACTCGTATCCCCCAACCCCATTCACATCCCCGTGACTCCTCGGTCTCCTTCCTGTCAAGGTTCCTTTTGCCAGGCTGAGTTCAGTTTCCCAGTCTGACTCAATCACTTATTTTATCACACACACACGTTCTCATGTTATGACTATTTTTTCTATAACTATCCTTTTTAAAAATTTAGCTTTAAAATGCCATTTCTGGCCATAATCCTCCCAGTTCCCCATGCCAGCTCCCTCTTACCCCTCAGCTGGAGACAGGCTAGGCTCCACCCACTTTGGTCAGGAGGAATTTTGTCCCCCTGACTTCTGGACTGCGCACCCAAGGTGCCAGGTGGCCGTTGTCCATCCTGGGACCCAGCTAGGGACGCCAGTCCCCTCAGGCAATACAGCTTGGTGGTTATGCCATCCACAGTCTGCAGGTGCACAGGGACCTCTTCCAAAAATCTGGTCCAAGTCTTTCCTGGCCTGATTTATCTGCCATTCACTCATTCACTCATTCATTCACTCACTCATTCATTCCTTTCAATGCAGGCTCTGGATATAGACTCCCTGAGGTCAATTTCTCACTGAGTAATCGTGGGCAAGTTACTTAACCTGAGAATACTACCTATGAGAAGCACTTCCCTGTCATGGAACTTATATGAGATAACGCACGTGGAATTTTAGAACAATGCCTGGCACGCACAACACTCAATCCCGTTGGACCATTATCATTCATCCATTTATATCTGTGTGACAATCACACATCAAGAACTTCTAGTGCCTTCTAGCACCACCCATTGCTCTGGGGTCTCTCTCAGGCAGAGGCCAGCCCAGGCTACATGGGCTCTGGCCTCCGAAGCTCTCAGGGGATGGCAGACGCACTGTAACAGGATGATATTAACTGCTCATGTACATCTACGCACCTGTCTGGTGGAGGATCAGAGAGGCTGCAATTCACTCTAGGTAAGGAGGTGGGGGGCTGGCCTGGGGCGTGTCCCATCGGAGGCAATGCTTAAGTTTGCCTCCCTCCCAGAAGGCGGTTACCAAGACCCTCAAATGGGCCAGTCACTGGGTTTGAAGCGGTCTTGAAGGAGGGACAGGAGATGCCAGGGGACAAGGAGAGGAAGGGCATCCCCAGAGGAGGAAGTAGCATGTGCACAGGTACATGGCTAAGAAACAGTGTGGCCAGAGAGCACAACTGCAGGCATCCGGTGTGGCTGAAGCAGGGGTCCTCTGCGCGTGTTTGTGTGGAAGTGTGCATGAGTGAGAGTGTGCATGTGCTTGTGAGTGTGCATGAGTGTGTTTGGGTGGGCTTGGGGAAGAACAGGAGGTGCAGTCTACAAAAGGCTGATGGACACAACCCACGTTGGCCCCAAGGGTCACCCAGGCATCTGGCACACAGCCTCGGGGAAGGCTCAGCCCTGGCAACAGGGAGACTGCTTTAGGCAATTTGTGCTCCATACAAAGGACTGCATCAAGATCCCTGGGTTTCGTCAACCTGGCCTACACTGGGCAGAAGAGGACCACCAAGGAGGCTAGCGTATTTCTCTGGCATATCCAGAGTGTGCATTCTGAGGGAAGCCAACCAAGGGAAGCGAGTCCAGAACTCCAGCAGGCTTATTAATTAAAACAGCCATTACCAGAGTGGTATTTACTGAGGGCTCACTGAGTACCAGGTCCTGCTCTGAGTCTTGGGAGACCTCTTGGCATTTACTGTTCCCAAGTTTGGTTGGGGGGTGTGTGATCTCTCTCATCTCCCCAGCACAGGTGAAGAACCCCTTCTGGTGTACACCTGAGGTCACAGAGGTGGTAGTGAACCCAAGTCTCTACGGCCTGTGCCCCCAGGGTGGGACAGCCTGCAGTCTCCCTCCAGGACCCAGCCCTGAGTCACTCTAGGTGCCTTTGTATGTTGATGGGCTTATTATTGGTACAAAATTCCTAGTGCACTGGTTGTCAACAGGGGGCAGCTGTCGCCAAGGGTGCTTGGCAATGTCTGGAGATGGTTTTGGTTGTCACAACTGGGGAGGACCACCAGCACTTTGCGGGTAGAGTTCAGGGATGCCACTAGTCTCCGATGGACAGGAAAGGCCCCCACCCAAGAATCATCTGGTCCCAAGGCCAACTAACTGTAGCACAGTGAGGAGGCCTGCTCTCATCTGCAAGCTCCTTGACAATGGGCACCAAGACTGTTTTCTTTATAGGGGTTCCCCTCGAGTCACACGCAGTGCCCGCATATGCAGGTACTCAGCGAACACAGGCCAGCTGGATCGGTGGGTGGGTGGATGCACGTAGGTGGGTGTGGTTCTCCCCTCACCAGTGCCTGGACCTGCGCACACAGTGGGTGTGATTCAATAAAAGAAAGGAGGCTCTGTGCCCACAAAGACCTTCTACAAGGAGAGAAGCTTCCCAGGTGGAATCTAGGAAAAGAGGTCCAAATCCACAGTCAATCTCTGCGTAATGTGAACCCTTTGGAGCTCCTGTGGCCATGGCCAGCAGAGGCCTCCCCAGCCAGCTTCGGGGTGTTCCTCCAGAGCGGGGCAGGGGACCCTGCAGAGGGATGGCATGCCAGTGGACCATACCCCCACTCACATTAGGCACAAAGCCGGGCGTCAGCGCCTTCTCGAACACAGCATCCCAGTTCATGTCGGCCAAGTAGGGTGCGCTCTGAACGTCACCGAGGCTGGACAGGCGGCTCTCAGGGTCCTTGGTCAGGAGCTGTGGGCAGAGGGCAAACGTGCTTGCCTGAGTTATGTGCCCCGCGAGGTTAACGGGGACCCCGAAGGTAGAAATCTAGCAAAAATGAAGATGCCTCTGCTTTTTATGTTCTATTAATTCTGTGCTCTGGGTTGCCATTGTCGGAAGCGTCACCTACACTCAGCCCTTTGTCGCCAGAGAGGAACCCAGAGGGCGGGCTGCTTCCAAACAGTCACCCAGAGAGAGACTCTTTGGCAGGACCTGGATTTTCAGCCACCGCGCTGTCCTTGGGGACTAGCGCCCGTGACATCCCACTCGCGCTGATGTCTGCAGAGGCTTCCAATTAAATATAAAAAGAATTAGCCACCTCATCTTGAGACTGTCAGCTTGGTAACGGATGTGCGAGAAAGTGTAATAGAATTTATCCCTGGGCAGCTCTGTGGTGACCTCTGTGGCCTGATAGAGTGGCCTCATTTGTAGCCAAGGGTATAAATTTTAGCTTCACCTCAAATAGAATTTTTCCTAATACGGGGTCATGCAGTATATTAAAAAATAGCCACACAGTACTACCTTGCACCCAGATGGGTGCACCTCCTCTTTCAGCTGTCAATTTCAGCTTTTCAAATACGTACTGGCTTACCTAGCACAGAGAACACTTGGGCTAACAGTGACACACAGGGGCCCTTGCCCCAGGCCTGCCAACCCCCACCCCAGCTGCGAGGCTCTCGGACAGGCTGCTGAAGGCTGTGCACCTGTTTCCTCCTCTAGAGCAGGAAGAGCAAAGGCAACTCTTCCATTTCCAGCGCATGATTAGGATGGGACCCAAGGTGTTTGGTAAGGGCCTGGCCAGGGCTAAGGGGGGTGTGGTACCCAGCTGCCAACAGGTGGGAGCTAGAAGTCAGAGCCCCCTGGCCAGTTTGCTCCCTGCCTGTCCCCCGACACTGCAGAAATCTCCCAGCTGTGCCCAGCGAGCAGGCTGCGGTCCCACCACGTGAGGACACCTGGCAAAGTCCTATCTGCTGGTCATGGCAGCCTTCTCCTAGGGGCTGCCCCAAAACAGCAGGTGCAGATTTAAACAGAGACTCCACTCCTGTGCTCCATGGGAGTTCCCTGTTCCGGACAAGCAGTGCTCCTGGGTGCAGGGGGCGGGGAGGGGTGCAGGCAGTGGCTCCGGCACAGGGCATCCAGGTGATTCTAGTCAGCAGTGGGTTCTAAGGACCCCTGACTTCTAAGAAGCAAGTACTGAATTTCCTCTAGAGCAACTTAGTCATGGACAGTGATGTAGGGAAGAACAGCTGGTGTCTGGAGCGGGGACAGCCTGGATTCAAACCTCGCCTCCGCCCTCGGACGGCCCCGTGGCGCGGACGGAACTGTGCCCTCCTGAACCTCTGTGTTCTCACCTCTAATATGGGCTCCCAGGGCTGTGAGGACTGCGAAGAGCCAGCGCACGGCCCAGAACACGACATTCCCTCAAGCACTGCTGGCCGCCGTTACCGTCGTCCTTCTACAAATGCCTGGGTCCCAGCCACGTGCCGGACTCTATCCGCCCTGAGCGTCTCGGGGGATTCCGAGGCAGGAAGGCTTAATGCCAGCCTCCAAAGGAGGGCACCACAGCCTTACTGTGCCAAACTTGAGCGGGCTTCAGAACCACCCGGGAAACTGATGGGAATACAAACCACAGGGCCCCCCACCCCCAGAGTTTCTGAGTCAGAAGGTCTGGGTGGAACCTGGGAATCTGCATTTCCAACAAGCTCCCCGCTGTTGCTGCTTCTCCTGCCGCTGCTGGCCCAGGGGACACCCTTGGGGAGCCAGTGCTTTGTTCTGGTCAACTCTAGCTCCTGGAAAAAGTCAGGAGATGTCCCATTTCTTAAAGCTCAGTGACTTAAAAGACCATCTGTGGCAACAATTTTAAAGAGCCGTATGCGTTAAGTATTTCTATTTATTAGGAGCTTGTAGTGGAGTGAAAAGATCCTGGGGCTCTGTTGCCGCAGATGTATCTCCACGTGGACTCTAGCACCCAGTGGCTCCGTGATCCTGGACGCGAGACTGTGAGTGTGCTTACGATGTGGTGTGAGCCCTCTGCCTACTTTATCCAGCCCAGCACTGGCATTCCGTTCCTTCTGTCATGCCTGAATGTGCTGGGATGCCTCTTTCTGCACTGACTTCGGCCCCCAGGCCTGCCGGCTGGTGGCTGTCCCCTTACCTTCTTCAGCAGTGCCACCATGCCTTTGCACCACGTGGAGGAGTAGTGGATGCGCTCCACCTTGAACATGTTGAGGATCTCATCAATGGGTGTGGCCGAGTGGATTTCATACGGTCTCTGCAACCAAAGGACCAGACAGGGAGTCAGAGAGAAGCCAACCGGAAGACACCGCACATGCGGTTAAAATGGTGTATACACAAGGGGGTGGCTTATTCTTTCCCTTCACATAACAGTGGGCGTTCCTCTTCCACCACAGAGCAGTTGGCCCATGTGCCAACAGGGACCAGGCCTGCAGGGTCGGGCCAGACCCCAGCAGGTGGGTGCTGGAGCTTAAACGAACTTGGCAAGGTCACATACCCGGTAAGTGGCAGAGGCAGGATCCACACCCAATAGCCTAACTCCTGATTCCCTGCTCCAGGCCTGGGGGTGGGGTGGCTCTCACCATCCACTGGACACCCAGCATCACCTCCAGTCAAGGCCCCTACCTGCTGGTGGACCTCACACCACATTTCCCAGGACTGGCTGAGCCAGCTGGGGGTGCACAGGGCCGGAATCACCAAGGTCTGGGTCCGGTAGGGTGGATGGATGGGGGGATGCCGGGCTTCTATCTACCACCCTCTCCCCTCTCCCCCAGTGAGGATGTATAACTCTGTTCTCCAACTGGCCAGCTTGGCAGAGCATTGAACCTCCTGACGCATTTTTCCAACATTGCCTGGGCAGTTTCTTGCTTCCGAGAACCTCTCAAAACTTGGGATGGGACCCTGGGTACAGAGCTTGCACACTGTCTGAACTCTGCACCTGCTCTCCCACCCAGGTTCTCTCCCCCTCTTCACCCTCCACCCAGCTCCATGGGCCAAGATGCTTTGAGGTTTGCATCACGGTCAAGTGGCTCAGGGCTGGAACAGGCAGTCACTTCGGGAGCACGTGTGGCCCACCAACTAGAGAAACTGAGAGCAGTGAGTTCATAGTTGTCCTCGTGAACCTGATTGTCTGCTACGAAATTCCTGCTGGGGCATCCTCGAGGGTGGGCTTGTATTGTACTCATTTCTGTGTTCTCAGGCTCTCCAGCAGCCTCCGCCATCCAGCAGAGCACGATGACAAGCTTGATGAGTCCATCCATCCACAAACACTGATTGGACACCTGCAGGGGGTTGGAGCCTGTACTGGGCTCACGTGGCTCTTAAGGCACGGGCTCCAACCCCGTGGAATTTGGATTCCCACAGGGTTGCTGCCAATAGGAGGTCCCAGCCCAAGGAGGTGAGGGCATCCTGAGCCCTGGATGGGTGATGAATCCCTGGAACGGAGGAGCATCTTTATCTTCATCAAATGGGGCTCCCCTGCGGGGAAGACATCTGCCCGTGGGAGTGTGGCTGTGCCTTCTGATGTGCCTACCCAGAAGGGGAACTTTTCCTGACTTTTCCTCCTCTTTCATCTGTCAATCGAATTGGGAACTCCCCCTTTTGTCCTATATTCTGCAGAGCAAAGCCAAAACCTGTGGGCTCCCTAGAAAGGCCAGCTAACTAGACATGCTAACATTTTTTACATATGTCTTCAAACATTTTCTTCCAATGTCATGGGAAGTGGAGTAGGGCTCCAGTAAAGAACACTTGCAAATTTCTTCCTGAGGCTGTTGCCTTCCTCTGCCTTCGCAGGACCTGCCTTACTTGACCAGTAGCAGCTACCATGATTAGAAATAATAGGAGTGAACATGGAGAGCGGAGACGTCGGTTTCTGGACTGTTGCAGATCGCTTCTTCCCATCTTTTTGCCTCTGGAGAAACCATTCCTCCCATCCTGTCCCAGCGGTACGTGGAGGTGGGAGGAGCTTGGGAGATGGAGCAGTCTCACCTCCTCATTTTAGAAGTCGGGACACTGAGGCTGGAAGACAAACAGCGACCCTGCTCCCATCCCACAGAGATGCAGGTCCTCCTTCCCTGAGGTTTCTCCGGTACTAGAGCCTGCCTGGCGGAGCACCTGCCTGGAGAGCCAGCCAGCAACAAATAGGAAGGTTTTTCTCATCATTCACACTGCATTCTGTCGTTCCTTCTTGGTTGCCTCAAGGCATGCATCAATCTGCTTTTCCATCCCCTCTCCAAACCCGCCACTCTCTAGCTCTGTCCTCTCCGCTTCTGGAGGGAACCAGACCAGTAAGAGTAACAATGGTGATCATTATGGTAACCCTGAGAAGCCACGAGGCCAACACAGTGGTTAAATACATTCGCAGACAAGCTGGGAACACCATGGGACATGCTCTGCAGCTTGCAGCTCTGGGCTCAGCCTTCGTCCATGTGGGTGGTTGCAGAGAAGCCCAGCTCCTTCTACGAGAATATTGGCAAATCCTGAGATCACTATTTCACCTGCTCGGGGAAAGAATTCTACTGAAGCTTGGTTCTCATGCATTGGCCTTAGGATGTGTTGACTCAGAAAAGAAAGTGGCATTTCTAAGGTAAAGTAATTACATGTACTGCTGGGGAAAGTGATTTTAGCAGCAGGGCGCCGGATATACTCATTATGGAGTGCAGGTGGGTCTCTATTCCAGGACACTCAGTTTACAAAAAAGGCCAATTTACCAAGAAATCGAAGAGAGGGGACAAGAATTGCTACAGACTTGTTATTTGAGCTGTTAGAGCTGAGTTGGGCTTTGGGGACCATCTAATCCAATGTTTTTTTTTTTTTTTCCCCAAAACCTTTTTACTCCAAATCCCAAACATGGAACAGATGAAAGTGAGGAACACTTTCTCAGGTTATGAAATCTCCAAAGCCAGAAGAAGCATTCCCCACCCCCCAGAACTGTTGAACCACCTCTGCTGGGTCCTAGAGATCCAGGAAACATAGCCTGAAAACCTTAGAACAACCCACACGCGCTTTCCCCTACCTTAATGGAGACAGAAAACCCAGAAAGTGAGATCACAGAGTCCATTTCCTCCCAGGTCCTGACTCCTGGCACACTGCTCTGCCTCTTTACCAAGGGACCAGAAGTCAGTGTTCAGCTCGAGGACTGCCTCTCTCCTTCCATCAGCTTTGTACACCATTACCATTACACTCCCTGTTCTGCTCTGCGGTTGAGCCCATCCAGGGGGTGTAGACCCAGTTCTTCGTTCTGCACTGCAGCCTCTAGGGGAGCTCCACACACCCTCTTTATTCATCACCTTTCTGCACCCTAGACCTTCTCTGTCTACAAGACTGCAAGGAGATGAGTTGACTGGGGTCCAAGGCAAGGTCAGGGAAGTGGCTGGGAAGAAGCAGAGAGGGCCTCAAGGCACCATAGCGGGGGTTTGGAGGCCCCACCCTTTGTCTACATCAAGAGCCCACTCTGTGCAATGCAATGTGCCATGAGCCTGGCACTCAGGATCTCATTTAGTCCTCTTGGTTACTCTATGGCAGTGGTCCGCAAGCGGAGACAATCTGTTCCCCAGGGGATATTGGATGACGTTGGGAGACACTTTTGGTTACCATAACGCAGTGGGGGAGATTTCTGCCAGCATCTGGTAGGGAGAGGCCAGGGATGCTGCTAGCATCCTGCACTGCACAGGACCGCCTCCAGCACAAAGCATTCCCCAGCTCCACGTGTCCACAGTGCTAAAGTCGAGGAGCCCTCTGCTTTGGGCTTGAAATCCCATCCCCCCACTTGGTAGATGAGGAATGAGCTCACCCCAGATCATTCAGAGACCATGTAGCCAAGCCAGGATGTGAGCCCAGAAAAGGGGATCGCAAAGGACCTTCGCTCAACTACCGTGCCACCACGTCCACCGACAGCACCACACTGCCTACCTGGTAACCCCGAGTGTCTCCAGCTGACCTCAGGGGCTTCTACAGACTGTCCCCCGACTGTCCTCTGAATGCTGGTCAGTCAACCATGTTTGCTATGTCCGTCACAGTGGCTCTTCCCCATCTGTATCCACACTGTTCCCTCCAGCAGCTCCTCTGTGACCCAGCTTAGATGTCTCTTCCCTCAGGTATTCTCCATGTTCCTGTGAGCAAGCGATCAGCACTTTATGTGCATCATCCTACCTCAGAGTCATTGCCGGGAGTGTAGCTAACACGCATCCGGGACGCGGTGTGTGCTCTGCCGCATTTTCTCACGCCATCCCCACTGTGGCCCGTGGGTCGGCCTCATAATCCCCATTTCATGACGGAGGAAGCCGGGGCTCAGAGGAGGTCAGTGACTGAGCCAGAATCAGAGCCCCGAGGAGCCCCGAGCGACAGCACAGACCTCTGCTCACGGGGCCCCTGGGCCTTCCCCCCGTGGTGCTCATCCACCAGGCGTGACCCAGCCTCCACTCCCAGTGCCCGCTCCAGCGTGGAAAGGTGCTAAGTCAGAGAGGATGTCGGCCTGCTGGCAGGCCCCGCAGGGCAGGAATCACAGCCAGGAGCGGAAGCTCGCTAACATTCATCAGGCACGCGCTGATTAATCAGCACCATCGCAATGACTTAATTCTCAAAGCAACCCTGTTGGGTAGATATTATTATTAATTTTTTTTCCCAGTTAACAAATGAGGATTGTGAGCACTCGATCTGTTTACCAGCTTTGGTTAAGATTACTGACAAGGTACCCGTTAGAGCTAGGGTTTCACCCTGTGAATTCCTCTAAGATCCCCTTTGTCTATAACGAGGAGGCAGCTTTCGGTTGAGAGAGAGGAAACACTTTCTAGCCCTTAAAGCTGTCAGAAAAGGAAACAGGTCCTTTCTGGAGGTAAGGAGCTCCCTGGATGCTGAGGGGAACCAGTGAACAGGTGGGTGATCACCTGTCGGGATGCCATCTGGAGCCTGGCAGGTGGGCAAGCAGACAACGGTGTGCTGAGGTCTCTAAGGCCCTTCTCTGGGTCTGTGGGTGGGGAATCCGCTCCTCCCTAATCAGAGGGTGTGGTCGCAGTCCCGGGAGACCAAGGGATCTGTACTCTAACAGGGAACTCTCCAGGCGGCACAATCTTGGGTCTCTTTCTTTCACTTAGCAGGTGTGCGGAGTGAGGACTAAGATTCTACTTTGGGCTCAGAGATCCTACTTATGTCCCTGGTCCAGACTATAAGATCCACTCAGGCTCATGGGAGTCTCGATGTTGAGATTTTAAGCCCATTGATGACACTCGATTCCTCGGCTCTCCCTACAGAGCATTTGAGAAGAGACGGCTGTTTTCCGGACTGGGACTAGAGTGTTCCTGGGTCCCCAGCCAGCAGACTGTCCTGATCCCACCCATTCTGTTTCCAACTCTAACATCCTAGAACACACACACCAGAAAATTCCCCTTATGGCTTTCATCTTTGGGAGGTAGGAAGCTCCCTGGATTTTGAGGGAACCAAGGAACAAAGACGTGGATGACCACTCATCAGGGATGCTGTCACTGACACGATGGAGGAATTCTGGGGGGGAGGGACAGCCATTTACACACCCCAGAGATAAGCAGGTACGCGTCTCGGTATGGTTTTTTTTTACCAAACGGGATTGTTTCCCGTATGTATGAAAAACAGAGAATTAATTGTTTGCATAAACCTGTCAAAGGTGAAGCCAGACCCAGACATTTGTGAGAAAGGTTAACACGAGCACAGAACAGGCACCCTTTCACCCAGTCACTCCATGACTACATCAAAGTCCCCGATCGCACTGTGTGCTTCTCTTTCCTCCCTTGAACGCCATTTGGATCTCTGAGTAGAAAACTCTGTCGTATTGAAAATGAAACGATTTATTTTGGAAGCAGCAAGAACCACTCTATCCTTGGGGCTTTTTGCCAAGTCATCATCTTTAACTGTTCTGACCCGTGAGGAATGACAGATGTTTGAAAAACAAAAAACAAAAAACAACAACACAAAATCCACAGGCCCCAAAGTGCTGTCCCTTAGAATGAGTTCCCAAACCAGGGCTTAATACATATCTAATTGCAGGTCTAACCTCTCCCAGAAATGTCATCTTACCCGGTGATTTGGGAATTTTTCAGTCCTGGCCTGGGAGTCTGCCCCCTGGGTCCTCTCCACCCCGTGAAGAAAGACGGATAGTCTGACGATAAGACACCTTGCCTTGCCCCCTAGAAAGCTCTTCGCCTAAAAGAATCTTTTTCTTTTGCTAATAACATCTTGCCCCATCCTTCTATAAAAACCTTCCATTTCGGAGGACTCCTTGGAGCACCTCGCAACGTGCAAGATGGGGTGCTGCGAGATGGTGGATCCTTTAACGGAGCCAATTAGATCTTCAAATTTACTCAAGTGATTTTTTATTTAACATAGAGAAGGTACTTTCTGCTGATGAACATCCAATCATGCTTGGGGCAACTGCTTGCCGAGGGCATTTGTATGACTGGGAACGTCAGATTAACAGCATCTGGAGGATGCCTGTGTCCTCTGGTTCATATAGCATTTGGGACCCTCATACTCCCTCCTGACTGTGTGCATCAATGAACCCAGCAGACGACAAAGGGACCAGCCAAGAAGAAGATGAATTTTTTCACTCAGTGCCTGAGAAAACAAGTTCTTATATATATATATATATGTATATGTATACACATACATGTATACATATAAATGTATATTTTTAATTCTAAAAACGTCATATATAGCAATTATGCTTTTGAGGAATTCAGAGGAAGTAATTGAGATCAAGAGCAGAAATAGTTATTAAACTACAGGATTAAAAATAATAATACTTATTTGCACTCACATGGCTTTGATGGTTTGCAAACTCCCATCATTCATTCATTCATTCATTCATTCCTCACCCTTTGTCACCTGCACGGGCCACCCCTGCCCTCCAGGAGTGCATCTCCACTGGCCTCAGTGTGCATGGACACAATCACGCAGCCAGTGGCTCTGCGCCAGGGTCTGGAGAAGTGAAGGAGAGTGAAATGCAAACCTTGGGTCTCCGTCGGGGGGCGGAGTGATCCCATGGTAACCTCAGCTTCATGAGACAGACTGAAGGCTTTTTATCCCCGTTGTACCAAGAAGGAAACCAAGGTCCAGTGGTATCATTTTCCAATAATACTTGTGCAAAGAAAAATGCTTCAAAATTGGTTTGTCATAATTCTTTCTACTAAAGTAAAAATGAGTTATCAGTTGCCATTAGTTACCTCCAGCTATTAAATGAAATGAAATAAAAACCAAAGGACATACCGAATGCCCCCTTTTTAGGGGACATCGAGCTATGTACTTGGGGAAGATATAGAACGAACAAACAACACGGAAAAGAAGCATGGTCCTTATATTTAAAGAGCTTCAGATCAGGCTGGAAAATCAGGCGCGGGCACATCGTGCTGTGGGTCGGGAGAGGACAGTGTTTGAAATCACGATGCCAAGGTGTTTGAACTGCCACTGATTAGATGCTGGCCTTTCTGTAAGACCTTCCCCTGTGAACATCCATTTCCCCATGAACAGAGGGAGGCAGCTGGACCAGAAGCTCGCTCTGGGCCCCTCTCATGCTCGGGGATCTCAGGCACACGGGCCATCAGAACCGGGACCCAGGGCCTCTGACTCCTCACGTGGGCTCCTTCCCAGCTGCGTGGCTGGCCAACAGCACCCAGGTCCGGTCTGACCTGAGCCCCAACTTCCAGGGCTCCCCGTGTCCCCCACGCAGGCGCGTGTCTTACCCAGCCCCGCAGCAGCTCATAGGCCGTGACACCTAGGGACCACCAGTCGACAGGGTATGAGTAGCCAGGCCCTCCGTCCAGATACACCTGGAACACTTCCGGGGCTGCAAAAGACAGGACAGAGAGAAGGTCACCACACACCACAGTTTACACCCACCGCCCCTCAGAGAGGGGACCCGGGGGGGGCAGGAACCCAGCCTCTCGGAGGGCAAAGCCAGGACTCCGTCCACGGTGCCACGTGGCTCCTGCCCTCCGTTAAGCCCCGAGCGGGCTGGACAACAAGTCCCAGGCATCGCAGGAAATACTGGTGTGGCCCCCGGGGGGAGTAGGGGTGCTCCAGTGTGCGGCGGAGGGGGTCTGCTAGGGCGGAGACTGGGAAAGCCCCCCGGAGGAGGTGGATTGGTGGAGCATGAATCACTGTCAGCGTGAACACGGGCGCGGTAAGATCTGAGTTAAGATGAAGAAACCGCACCTCGTAAATGTCCCCCTGTTTCTGGCACCAACACCGGGTCAGGCGTCCCAACAACCGGCAACGCTTTAGAACCCGTGGAGCCTGCTGCCTCTTGCAGGAAACAGTCCTAGTTTGGATATGAAGCTCCCAGGGCAGGTAAATCCACCGAGACAGGAGGCAGACTGGGGGCTGCCCGGTTCAGGAAGATGGGGAGCAACTGCTTAGTGGATGTCCGCTGGAGGAGATGAAAATGTTCTGGAACTAGGGAGAGGTGGTGGTCACACAACATTGAGAATGTACTAAAAGCCACAGAATTGTTCCTTTGAAATGGGTCATTCTGTTCTGTGAATTTCACCTCAGCTGAACAAAAAGTGAAGGCGGGAGGCCCCGGGGTGGTGGACGCTGGTTCTTCAGGGCAGGTTGTTTGTCCTGGGGGACTCTGGGCCCTCAGGTGCTCTAATGCGCCGAGTGGTGCGTTAATCTCATTGCTCCACCCCCAAGTCGCTAGGCCAGGAGTGCGTCCACGCTCTAATTGCTCGTATTGGCTTCCAGGAAAATTTTGTGAAATGTGGATCCTTTCCAGCAAATTAACTTGCAGACGTAATTCCATTTTACAGTTGTCAGAGCAGACAAAATCTGTCCCTTGGAACCACAACATGTTGTGATTAAAGATGTTTCAGCTCAATCTTCAGACTGGCATTCAGCGGGCATGGGAACGGGGAGGGCTGGATGAGGCAGGCGGGGCAGGACATGCAACGCTCCCATCTGGGCTCTTGGCTTAGCAGCCAGCAGCCAGACTCCGGCTGCCCTGTGGCGATGCTCCCCATTTGCTCCGTATCTTACAGCGCACGTTCCCCCTCGGGTTCTAACGAGAACCTCTTCACAAGAGCCCCCAGGGTCATGTTTGCCTGGGACCCATTTTACAGATGAGGTTCAGAGAGGGCCAGTGGCATGAAGAATGTCACACAGCCGGAAAGTGCCAAGCTGAGGTGTGCCTCATGCACGGACAGAATCCTTGTTTGAAGCAAGGTTCATATCAACATTTCTTTAAGCACACAAAGATGCTCAGTCTAAATTAGGGGGAGGCAGGATTGGGAATTAGAGGAAATGTCCCCTTTGGTTATTTGAGCCTAACAAACAAACCGCTGGGCTATGCTGGGGACCAGTAAGCAGGTCAGCGTGGCTGAACCTGAGTTTAACAAGTTACGTAAGCTTCTCTTTGCCTCAGTGAAATGCGGTGAAATGTGGATAATAAGAACAGTTTCTTCACTGGGCTGTTGTGAGGATTAAATAAGAGAATACGCGGCCCGGCTGGGCTGGAGTGAGTGCTCCAGAAACCTCAGGCATGGTTTTCAGTAGTAGAATTGGCATTCCGAGCTCCTCTCCCTGTCACGTGTAGTCTCACTGCCATCCACCCCATCGCCCAGAAGCCTGGGGACCATCCTAAATTTCATCCAGACGCTGACTTGTGTATTTTTAGCATCTTGATGTCTGCCCAGCCTTTCCCTTATAGACCGGCTTGACTTCAGAGACGGCGACCTCACCTGTTCATTAAGCATCCTGTGAGCAAGTATTCGGTTTCTTAGCAGACACTAGCCCTGAACTGTGCTCTTCTGCTTCCCACCTGCATCCCACCGTGAGCCTGAAACTGAGCTCCGATCTCCAGGGACTTCCTTCCCTGCACCTCAGTCTGTGCACCTGCCCTCTTTTCTCTGTGCTGAGAGTTCCGGATCATCGTGCCGTCTGTGCATTCCCAGGGCCTGGACGGCTGGGTCCTGGCGCAGCCTGTGTGCTCAGACAGTGCAGGGGCCAGGAAGGCACCCAGGAGCTCAGGGATGGCTGTGTGTGCCGAGGTCCTCCCCATAAATCCTTGTCATGCCCAGTAGCCCCCGCCTGTTTGGAATTCAGGGCACAAGCAGCATTCTGTCCTGGCTGTCATGACCAACCAATTGACAAGTATCTGTGGCCTGTGATTGCACCCCCAGAGACGGTGACATTCTTTCCTCCCCTACACACTTGGGACTGATGACAGAACATGAAAAACATTTTTGCCATAATCCATATGCCACCAAAACGACCGCTTTGGTGGCCCGGAATCATAGTGCGTAGAAGCGAGAGCATCATGCAGGTATAAATTTGCAAGGACAGGTATGAGACTTTTCTCACATGTGGATGAATGAATAAGAGCAACCAGTTGTCCATTTCCTCTGCTGAGGGTTTTATGCATGTAACCTCTCTCGCCAGCGTCCCAAGCACCCAATGAGACATGTGCTGTAATGGTCTCCGTTTTCAGACAAGAAAGTAGAGGCATGAAGGGTGTGGTAGCTTGAAATAGTATCCCCTCTAAAGATGGATCCAAGTGTTAGCCTCTGGCACCTGTGAATGGGACCCTATTTGGAAATAGGGTCTTTGCAGATATAATTAAGGATCTCCAGATAAAATCGTCTCAAGATAAACTGTAGGGCCCATCTTCAATCCAATTACTGATGTCCTTATAGGAGAAAGGAGAGGGCCACGGGAGGAAGCAGAGATTGGAGCGGCCACAAGCCAGGAACCCTGGAGCAACCAGAGGCCCAAGAGGCAAGGTGGGGTCCTCTCCTAGAGCCTCCCGAGGGAGCACGGCCGTGCAGACATTTCAATATTGATTTGGCCTCCAGAATTCTGAGACAGTGACCTACTGTGTCAAGCCACCATGTTTGTGAACTTTGTTGAGCAGCCCTAGGAAATTCATAAGAGGGGCTAGGAACTCGCTCCGGCCGTCCAGCTGGTGTGGCAGACCTGGGGTTTGCCTCTCTCAGTTTTCTCACCTCAAAATCCTTCCTCCTGTACTAAAGTGACTGCCAGGATGGGTGCCGATGCACCCTTACACCTTCCTACCCGTCCAGGGCCTGGCACTCAGGCAAAGTACACAGGAGGCATTTAATAAATGCACATCGATTGGCTCTTGCCCCCCTGATGCCATAGAGCTGGTCTGGCTTACTGCTTGCGTGCCTCAGAAGTAGAGACAGCTCGCAGCTTTGGAGTGTCAGCATGGCACAAATGAAGGGTCCCTCGCAGACCATCTTGTCATCTCGTCCCCCCTGTTTTGGAACCGGCCACCGGGCTGGATGGGGAGGAGAGGCTGCCTGGACCACCCATTCCCCAGCTCTACGGGCAGGTATGGAACCCCTGATCCTGACGCCCAGGTTCAGGAATCCCATCGTTGTAATGGTTACATTCCACTGTCGGCATCAGATGACTCTACCCCGCACAGCTCTTGTACCGCTTCCTCCTCTGGGCAGACATGCAGCCCTTGCTCAGATCTCCCGGTGGCCTCCCCACCAGGCCTCAGGCCTCCAGAGTTGTCTTCTCCAGTCCGTTCTTCTTGCTGCTGACGGGGGAGTTGGTTTTCTAATATGGGACACAGACCACGGTAGTAGCCGGCTTAAAGGTCTTCCTGTCCTCAGGGCTGTCTCACAGTCTGTGTTCCTGGGAATACCACCCGATTCATGTGAGGCGAATACATTTTAGAGGAGGAGGGATTCTGAGGTCAAATGTGTCTGGGAAATGATGAGGTTCAACCACGTTCCCTCCTGCTGGACTTGTCAGAGCCTTTAACGGGCTCATGTGCTTCACTGGCTCTCAAAAGTGGCCTAACTCAATAACAAACATGGCTTGGAAATGTGACTTGATCCTGGAGTCTTTTTTTAAGTTTTAGTGGAGCGATGGAAGGGACTAGGGCTGGCAACCTGTGTGGTTAAGTGAATCTAAATTCCGTGGCCTGGCATTCAGTACCTTTAGTGCCTGCCCATAGATCTTCCAAGCTGTACTCTGCCCCTGGGCTTTCCCATGCCACCCCGGGCTCTAGCCGCTCCTGCCGCTCACTGTTCCTGGAACTCCCCATCTGTCTGTCTGTCTCTTGTTCTCTCCCCTAATTCACCAGGGCTGTCTCACAAAAGGTACAGTTCCAGAGTTATCTCCTCCAGGAAGCTACTAGGTCCCAGATACTACAACGCTCATTACATGTGTCATCTGCTCTTCAAAATACCTCTCTGATATTATTATTTTCTACAATCCCCCTCCCTCCAGATTAGATTTGGGCTTCCTCCTGACCCCACCTTCCCTAGGCATCTCTTGAGGGTAACATCCACACACCCTGCTGCATTTTTGCTCATTTTGTCTGCTTTTCACTAGACCTTGAGCTCCCCGAGGGCAGGGACTGTCATGGTGTCTTGCTTGGTCTTCATGCATGCCTGCCATGAAGAAAAGTGGGAAAGGTTTGTTGACTGACTAAATAAATGAACGATTATAATACAAACCACAAACTATGTACCTTGCTATGTACCAAGGCCTGTTCTAAGCTCTTGATACACTGCTCATAAAAATAGGGAATCTTTACGGAGCACCTGCATGTACCAATAAGGCTTGCTTTAAGAGTTTCATAGGTGTAAGCTCATTTAATCTTCACAACAGCACAGAATGAGAGCTAGCTGCTATTGAGTCTGACTGCGGAAGGAATGGAATGGGCCAACACGGCCACGGCCAGGCCTGGGCTTTCCTTGCAGGACAGTGAGTGATGACAGTGCCCTGCCTCCCCAGGACAGCAAATGACAAACCAAGCAGAGAACAGGAGTTAGTTATGGCTTGCGCAAAAAGGATGTCCAGGACCCAAGGTCTGGGTACCCTGATTGGATTACAGATGAACCAAATGCCCCATGTCCTTCTTGATTAAAACTTCTTGGCAATGACCTGGTGGGGGAACAGCCAACCCTGAATCTATCTTCAGCCGCTGGAAATGCCACCTCTAACTACCATCACCATGCACAAAACAGCCATGCAGAGCTTTCTAGGGCATAAAGTTCCTTCCTACATTACCCCTACCCATCCCCAGAGCACCCAACCCACGGATGGAGAAACTGAGGAGGTAAAGGGGTAATTTCAGGGCCATGGAGAACGTGAGTGGAAAAGCCTGGACTGGACTGTCATTCTTACGATTTTCAGCCTAGTACCCAATACACCTGTTCCTTTATGGAGCATCCACCATGTGCCAGAAGTTCAAGGTTTTTTTTTTTTTTCACATAAATTATTTACTCCTCGGCAAAGCTAATATTTACAGAACATGTCCTACAGTTTTGCATGTGTTAACTCATTTTATCTTCAGAAGGACCTTGTGAGGCAGTGTTATTATTATCTCTAATCTTGGAAGCTGAGGCTTGGAGTAGTCAAGTTACATGCCTGGGTGATGCAGCGGGGAGACTCAGAGCCTTATCTGAACCCTCCCTGCCCCTTTCTCGGGAGTCGTTCAGAACGATGATCAGAATCCTACGACATCTCCTTCAAAATCCAGAGATTTTCCACCAAATTACACCATGCTTATGCTGAAATAAAAATAATTCATTATAAACATATATAACATAAATAAATATGTAATATAAATATATATAATGAATTATTTTTATTTTCACACACACAATATATAATTTATGTTTTACATCCCAAAATCTCTATAAGGTCATTGTGTTAAATCTGCTAATTCAACTGGAACTGAAGTCAAGAGTATGTATGAAGATCCAGGAATTCTACACTGGAGGAAATTAGGGTTTCAACATAACCCAAAAGAAAAATAACTAAGTGGTTCACCATGATCATGCACACTGATAAAAATGGTTTAAAATCCTACGGAAATTGGCTCTTGAATCACATTTCTTGACAGCGCTCGTGTCCTTTCCTGCTACAACCCCAGGATCTTTCATGGAGCCTGGAGTGTGTTGCACACCCCATGAGTCCTTGTGAGCACACTGGGCTAACACACTGGGCTGCCTTCCAGAGCCATGGAACCTATGGCTGCTTCTCTAGCCCAGCCCAGTGGCTTGGAAGATCAGCCTCACCTCCCGCTCACATCTTCCCCCTTCCCCGGAAATGTAAATATGCAGGTGGTGGGATCGGCCACCCTATGCTAACCACACAAGACTAAAAATATGAAAAGAATACAATAACCTCCTAAGTTATAATTATGATCCTGCTGGTTAAGCTCTATGGCTATTGCTGAAGGCTTTGATTGCCGCAGTGGAGGGTGGTATGCTAGCCAATGTTTAGCCTACAAGTCAACGACCGGCTTCCAGGATCTGTTCCTACACATAATTGCCTCCTTGACCAGGAACATAGAATTACCACGTTTCAGCCTAGAGGGGGCCTTCATGGTAATTTCCTCCCTCCCCTACATTTTCTAGGTGAGGGAGGTAAAGCCACGTGGCGGAGTTCAGTGACTTCCAGCCCAGCTAGGACCAGAACCCAGGTGTTCTGCCCACTGGTCCTTTCCTCATGGCAAGACCCTGTCTCCAGCTTGTACATCGTGGCCAGCAGGATGGCTAGATCGGTGCATCCAGCTGCCTCCTGGACACCTCCACTTAGCATTCCCATGGGCACTGCACACTCAACCTGCCCAAGCAAACTTGTTCCTCTCCAACTGCCCTCCTCCGGGGTCTCAGTCCCAGCCCACCGTCTGCTAAAAGTTGCACGAGTCAGAACGGAGGAGTCTCCTGGACTCTACCCTCCTTCAGTCTCTGCTTTTGATCATTTGATTGGCCCCAAGACTTTCATTTTCCTCTTCCAGAAACTTCCTCTCTACTCTGTTTCATCTCTGTCTGGACACACCATGGCCTCTCACCTACTCCATCCTGGCATTCTAACCTCCATCTGAATCAGTAGAATCAGTGAAACCGAGGGGTGAAAGGTGTGAATGTAGGAATTTTTCAGGCCTGCAAATGAACCTCAGCTCCCATGCTTATTGGTACAATGACCTTGGGCAAGTTACTCCACCTCTTATTTGTACCTCAGCTTTCCTCATCTGCAAAAAAGGAATAGGATTATTTGCTATATAATCTTGTGAAGAGAAAATGAAATTATGTATGTATTTATTGAGCCCATAGTAAGTGCCAGTAAATGCTATTTAATTTTGTTGCTGTTGTATTGTTATTATTCATGTGTTCAAATCACATAATTAAAATCATTCCAAGTTTTTCTATTTGCTACAGAATAAAGTTCAAACGCCCTAGCACAAGAATTCCTAAAGACCGGCTAAGTCCCAGGGAGATGGCAGAGGAGTAGGAGACCTGGATTTCGTCTGGTCTCAGGAATTCAGCTGAATAGGGATCAAACCATTCCGAACACCTACGAACTCAATGGGAGATCGAAGAAGAGAGTAGCAACAACTCTCTGAACAGAGAAGCGACCACTTACTGGAAGGTAGGACGTGCGGAGAAGTGAATCCAAGGCGATATTCGGGAGGATAGACGGCGGGGGAGGGGCCTCCGCCGGCCGCTTCTGGCAAGTGCTAGAGCCGCGGAGCACAAAATCGGAACTTTTAGAAGTCGACTCCGCTGAGGGACGTTGCTCCAGTGGCTAAGCGGGGGTGGAACCCTCGCGGGACAGTGTGGTCTCAGGACCCTCGGGGTCACAGAAAGACCGGGGGTGCCTGAGTGCGGCAGAGCTCCCAGGGATCGGAGCGGGGAAGCCGGCTGCAGAGACGGAGCCGAGGCGCGGGCTCTCAGCTCGGGGTTGCCATAAACTGTGATCCGCGGCCCAGTCGGGCCACTGCTCCTCCAGCAGGGACCCCACAAGCGGCAGAGCTGGGGAGACTCCCCTTCCTCCCCCGGGAGGAGCGGCACAGGAGCGCACCGGAGGGATCTGCTGGGTTTGGAGACTCCACACCGAGTCGGGTGGCAGAGATAGAAACCCGCGATCACAGGCCGGGTGAGCACGGAGTGCGGCCGGAGACCAGGGACACGGGAGTGACTGCTTTTCTCTGGGGGTGCACCGAGGAGCGGGGCCCCGAGTTCTCAGCTCCTCCGGGTGGAGAGTGGGAGGCCATCATTTTCACTCTCGTCCTCCAAAGCTATACCGAGAGCTTGCAGGGAACAAAAGCTCCTGAGAGCAAACCCAAGCAGCTTGCTTAGCCCAGACCGACAAGGGCGGGGCAATTCTGCCTCCGGCAAAGACATTTGGGAACCACGGCAACAGGCCCCTCCCCCAGAAGATCAGCAAGAGCAGCCAGCAAACCAAGACCAAGTTTACCGATCAAGGAGAACGGGAGAACTCCAGCACTAGGGGAATACTGCACATAGAATTCATGGCTTTTTTACCATGATTCATTAGTTTTTCAAAGTTAATATGTTTTTAGCTGGTTTTTTTTTTTTTAATTTTTCTTTTTCCCTTTCTCAACCAACATCTTATCAATCCCTTTTTTAAAAAAGTATTTTTTATTTTTCATTTTTAGAGTCATACTTTATCCCTTCATAGTAGTTACCCTTATTTTTGGCATATATATATAAGTTGTTCTCTCTTTAAAATTTTAAGATACAGTTTCTTCTAACGGATCAAAATATACCCTAAATCACTAGTGTACGGCTTTGTTTTAGTCTCCTGCCTGATCACATTCTCTCCCTTTTCTGTTCTTTTCAAATCTTCTTTCTTTTTTCAAACAACTTCTTATCAATTCCTTTTATAAAATCTTTTATAATTTTCATCTTTACAATCATCTTCCGTCCCTTCATTGTATCAACCCTTATTTTGTACATATATAAGTCTTTCTTCCTTTAATATTTTAGGAGGCACTTTCTTCTAACAGACCAAAATACACCCAAAATCTACTGTGTGGCACTGATCTATGCACTTGCCTGATCATATTTGATCATATTCTGGTTTTTTTGTTTTGTTCTGTTTTTGTTTGTTTTTATCTTTTTCTTTTTCTTTTTTCTTTCTTTCTCTTTCTTTTCCCCTGGTTTCAGGTCTTTTCTGATTTGTATAGAGTATATTTGCTGGGGACGTTGTTAACCTGTTAGCATTTTGTTCTCTCATTCATCTATTCTCCTCTGGACAAAATGACAAGACGAAAAAAATCACCTCAGCGAAAAGAACAAGAGGTAGTACCGTCTGCCAGGGACCTACTCAATACGGACATTAGTACGATGTTGGACCTAGAGTTCAGAATCATGACTTTAAAGATACTGGCTGGGCTTGAAAAAACCGTGGAAGTTATTAGAGAAACGCTTTCTGGAGAAATAACAGAACTAAAATCTAACCAAGTCGAAATCAAAAAGGCTATTAATGAGGTGCAATCAAAAGAGGGGGCACTAACTGCTAGGATAAATGAGGCAGAAGAGAGAATCAGCGATATAGAAGACCAAATGATGGAAAATAAAGAGGCTGAGAAAGAGAGAGAGAAACAACTACAGGATCACGAGGGCAGAATTCGAGAGATAAGCGATACAATAAGACAAAACAACATTAGAATAATTGGGATCCCAGAAGAAGAAGAAAGAGAGAGGGGCAGAAGGTATATTGGAGCAAATTATAGCAGAGAACTTCCCTAATGTGGGGAAGGAAACAGGCATCAAAATCCAAGGGACACAGAGAACCCCTCTCAAAATCAATAAAAATAGGTCAACACCCCGACATCTAATAGTAAAACTTACAAGTCTCAGAGACAAAGAGAAAATTCTGAAAGCAGCTCGGGGGACGAGATATGTAACCTACAATGGTAGAAACATTAGATTGGCAACAGACCTATCCACAGATTCCTGGCAGGCCAGAAAGGACTGGCAAGATATCTTCAGAGCACTAAACGAGAAAAATCTGCAGCCAAGAATACTATATCCAACTAGGCTGTCATTGAGAATAGAAGGAGAGATAAAAAGCTTCCAGGACAAACAAAAACTAAAGGAATTTGCAAACACAAAACCAGTCCTACAAGAAATATTGAAAGGGGTCCTCTAAGCAAAGAGAGAGCCTAAAAGCAGCATAGATCAGAAAGGAACACAGACAATATGCAGTAACAGTCACCTTACAGGCAATAAAATGGCACTAAATTCCTATCTTTCAATAGTTACCCTGAATGTAAATGGGCTCAATGTCCCAATCAAAAGACCCAGGCTATCAGACTGGATTAAAAAACAAGACCCATCCAAATGCTGTCTGCAAGACACTCATTTTAGACCCAAAGACACCCCCAGATTGAAAGTGAGGGGGTGGAAAACCATTTACCATGCTGATGGACACCAAAAGAAAGCTGGGGTGACAACCCTTATATCAGACAAATTAGATTTTAAAACAAAGACTGTAATAAGAGATGAGGAAGGACACTATATCCTACTTAAAGGGTCTATCCAACAAGAAGATCTAACAATTGTAAATATCTATGCTCCTAACATGGGAGCAGCCAATTTTATAAGGCAATTAATAACAAAAGCAAAGAAACACACTGACAACAACACAATAATAGTGGGGGACTTTAACACCCCCCTGACTGAAATGGACAGATCATCTAAACAAAAGATCAACAAGGAAATAAAGACTTTAAATGACACACTGGACCAAATGGACTTCACAGACATATTCAGAACATGCCATCCCAAAGCAACGGAATACACATTCTTCTCTAGTGCCCATGGAACATTCTCCAGAATAGATCACATCCTAGGTCACAAATCAGGTCTCAACTGGTACCAAAAGATTGGGATCATTCCCTGCATATTTTCAGACCACAGTGCTTTGAAACTAGAACTCAATTACAAGAGGAAAGTCGGAAAGAACTCAAATACATGCAGGCTAAAGAGCATCCTACTAAAGAATGAATGGGTCAACCAGCAAATTAAAGAAGAATTAAAAAAACTCATGGAAACCAATGAAAATGAAAACACAACTGTTCAAAATCTTTGGGATGCAGCAAAGGCAGTCCTAAGAGGAAAGTATATAGCAATACAAGCCTTTCTCAAGAAACAAGAAAGGTCTCAAATACACAACCTAACCCTACACCTAAAGGAGCTGGGGAAAAAACAGCAAATAAAGCCTAAACCCAGCAGGAGAAGAGAAATACTAAAGATCAGAGCAGAAATCAATGAAATAGAAACCAAAGGAACAGTAGAACAGATCAACGAAACTAGGAGCTGGTTCTTGGAAAGAATTAACAAGATAGATAAACCCCTGGCCAGACTTATCAAAAAGAAAAGAGAAATGACCCAAATCAACAAAATCATGAATGAAAGAGGAGAGATCACAACCAACACCAAAGAAATACAAGCAATTATAAGAACATATTATGAGCAACTCTATGCCAGCAAATTAGGTAACCTGGAAGAAATGGGTGCATTCCTAGAGATGTATCAACTACCAAAATTGAACCAGGAAGAAAGAGAAAACCTGAACAGACCTATAACCCCTAAGGAAATTGAAGCAAGTCATCAAAAATCTTCCATCAAACAAAAGCCCAGGGCCAGATGGCTTCCCAGGGGAATTCTACCAAACATTTCAAGAAGAATTAATACCTATTCTCCTGAAAGTGTTCCAAAAAATAGAAATGGAAGGAAAACTTCCAAACTCATTTTATGAGGCCACCATTACCTTGATCTCAAAACCAGACAAAGACCCCAACAAAAGGAGAATTACAGACCAATATCCTTGATGAACATGGATGCAAAAATTCTCACCGAAATACTAGCCAATAGGATCCAACAGTACATTAAAAGGATTATTCACCATGACCAAGTGGGAATTATCCCTGGGCTGCAAGGTTGGTTCAACATCTACAAGCCAATCAACGTGATACAATACATTAACAAAAGAAAGAACAAGAATCAAATGACCCTCTCAATAGATGCAGAAAAAGCATTTGACAAAGTACAGCATCCTTTCTTGATCAAAACTCTTCAGAGTATAGGGATAGAGGGTACATACCTCAATATCATAAAAGCCATCTATGAAAAACCTACAGCGAATATTATTCTCAATGGGGAAAAACTGAGAGCTTTCCTCCTAAGGTCAGGAACACGGCAGGGATGTCCACTCTCACCACTGCTATTCAACATAGTATTAGAAGTCCTAGCCACAGCAATCAGACAACAAAAAGAAATCAAAGGCATCCAAATCGGCAAAGAGGAAGTCAAACTCTCACTCTTTGCAGATGATATGATACTTTATGTGGAAAACCCAAAAGACTCCACCCCAAAACTGCTAGAACTCATACAGGAATTCAGTCAAGTGGCAGGATATAAAATCAATGCACAGAAATCAGTGGCATTCCTGTACACCACCAACAAGACAGAAGAGAGACTAATCAAGGAGTCGATCCCATTTACAATTGCACCCAAAACCATAAGATACCTAGGAATAAATTTAACCAAAGAGGCAAAGGATATGTACTCAGAAAACTATAAAATACTCATGAAAGAAACTGAGGAAGACACAAAGAAATGGAAAAACGTTCCATGCTCATGGATTGGAAGAACAAACATTGTGAAGATGTCAATGCTACCTAGAGCAATCTACACATTCAATGCAATCCCCATCAAAATACCATCCACTTTTTTCAAAGAAATGGAACAAATAATCCTAAAATTTGTATGGAGCCAGAAGAGACCCCGAATAGCCAGAGGAATGTTGAAAAAGAAAAGCAAAGCTGGCGGCATCACAATTCCGGACTTCCGGCTCTATTATAAAGGTGTCATCATTAAGACAGTGTGGTACTGGCACAAAAACAGACACATAGATCAATGGAACAGAATAGAGAGCCCAGAAATGGACCCTCAACTCTATAGTCAACTGATCTTTGACAAAGCAGGAAAGAATGTCCAACAGAAAAAAGACAGTCTCTTCAACAAATGGTGTTGGGAAAATTGGACAGCCCCATGCAGAAGAATGAAATTGGACGATTTCCTTACACCACATACCAAAATAGACTCCAAATGGTTGAAAGACCTAAATGTGAGACAGGAGTCCATCAAAATCCTAAAGGAGAACACAGGGAGCAACCTCTTCGACCTCAGCTGCAGCAACTTCTTCCTAGACATGTCTCCAAAGGCAAGGGAAGCAAGGGCAAAAATGAACTATTGGGATTTCATCAAGATAAAAAGCTTTTGCACAGCAAAAGAAACAGTCCACAAAACCAAAAGACAACCGACAGAATGGGAAAAAATATTTGCAAATGACATATCAGATAAAGGGCTAGTATCCAAAATCTATAAAGAACTTATCAAACTCAACACCCAAAGAACAAATGATCCAATGAAGAAATGGGCAGAAGACATGAACAGACATTTTTCCAAAGAAGACATCCAAATGGCCAACAGACCAATGAAAAAGTGCTCAATATCGCTCGACATCAGGGAAATCCAAGTCAAAACCTCAATGAGATACCACCTCACACCCGTCAGAATGGCTAAAATTAACAAGTCAGGGAACGACCGATGTTGGCGGGGATGCGGAGAAAGGGGAACCTTCCTACACTGTTGGTGGGAACGCAAGCTGGTGCAAGCACTCTGGAAAACAGTATGGAGGTTCCTCAAAAAGTTGGAAATAGAGCTACCATACGATCCAGGAATTGCACTACTGGGTATTTACCACAAAGATACAAATGTAGGGATCCGAAGGGGTACGTGCACCCCAATGTTTATAGCAGCAATGTCCACAATATCCAAACTGTGGAAAGAGCCAAGATGTCCATCGACAGATGAATGGATAAAGAAGAAGTGGTATATATACACAATGGAATATTATGCAGCCATCAAAAGGAATTAGATCTCGCCATTTGCAACAATGTGGAGGGAACTGGAGGGTGTTATGCTGAGCGAAATAAGTCAGTCAGAGAAAGACATTTTATCATATGAACCTCACTGATATGAGGAATTCTTAATCTCAGGAAAGAAACTGAGGGTTGCTGGAGTGGGGGTGGCTGGGTGATAGACATTGGGGAGGGTATGTGCTATGGTGAGTGCTGTGAATTGGGCAAGACTGTTGAATCACAGATCTGTACTTCTGAAACAAAGAATGCAATATATATTAAGAAAAAAGAAGAAGAAGAAGATAGCAGGAGGGGAAGAATGAAGGGGAGTAAGTCGGAGGGGGAGACGAACCATGAGAGACGATGGACTCTGAAAAACAAACTTAGGGTTTTAGAGGGGAGGGGGGTGGGGGGATGGGTTAGCCTGGTGATCGGTATTAAAGAGGGCACATTCTTCATAGAGCACTGGGTGTTATGCACAAACAATGAATCATGGAACACTACATCAGAAAGTAATGATGTAATGTGGTGATTAACATAACAATAAAAAATTATAAAAAAAAACCCAATTCCTAAAGACCGGCTCCAACCTCACATTTGGGTACTGCCTTTATTATATAGCTCATTATGCCAACTGCAAAAAGTAGGAGATTCTTTACTTTTAATTATCTGTGACTTGTCTGATAATCTTCACCCTATTTTTTATACTCATGGACTCCTACTTCTACTTCAAGACTCAGAGCACATTTTATGCCCCCTGTGGAATGTTCAGGGAGTCTCATGCTATTCCTCTGTTCCTCCCATTTCCCCCCTCTGCTGGCCAAGTACATCAATCTGTGTTCTGGATTCTCAGCAAACCCTGGTCTGTACCTCCCTTGTAGCACTGATCATGCTATAATTTAATTAATGGCATACCCTCCCACCTTCCTCACTGGGCTGTGAACCCTTTGAGGGCAGGGATATGACTAAGTCAGTCCCAGAGGCTCAGGCATTAGCATGAAGCTGATCTAGAAGTAGATGCTCAATGCATCATAGCAGCACAGAAGTTGGTCACAGAGACCTAACTTCAAATCTCAGTGGCTACCATTGCTGGCTATTTGTCATTGGGCAAGCACTTAATCCCTGTATAAGTGTCATATTCTGTGGAATAATAATAGCCCCCACCCCCTAGTGAGAGAACATATGTGATGCATTGAGTACAGGGACAGACACATAGCAAGTTCTCAACAGATGTGAGCTAGTTACCGTTATATCAACGCATTATTGCATGAACAATGAAATGCACACATAAATGAAAGCCCAGATCATAGAGGTACATGTTGTACCTGTTCCCCAAATGATTCAAGAGCTCCATCATAATTCTTTGCATTAAAGTGTGCTGAAAAGCTGTGAAAAGCAGAGATAAGCAGCATGCCTGGCTTTCTGTCTAGATCCCTTGGGGGTAATTTATATTTCTTTGGCTCTGTAGTCAGCCAGATGAACTCAAGTGTCACACGCTTACATATTACACTGAGACAAAATGAAACTGCTGTGTCAGTCTGATAACTTCTCCCTTTCTGGGACATAAGCAGCATTAATGGAAACTGAAAACTGGTTTCATTAGAGTACGTGAGATGCTATTCAGGGGTTGACCATTAGACTTCACAAGTCTACATGAGAAGAGGAAGAGGAGGAGAAGTATCATTGGCCAATAAGTAAATACAGAAGCTCTGATGAGGTGCAGATATAAATGATGCACCAGGACCAGAAAATGACTTCATGTGAAACATGTCAGATTAAACTAGTAGATTAAAAAAAGGCCTTTGGAAGTTTTCCTAGAGAATGACATTCAAACTGGAAGCACAGTGTTAGATTCAGTGCATTTTACACAGTCAATATGTGAAATTGGGGACCTAATAGATGTTATGCTGATAGAAAAGTTCATTTATGTAGTGCTACTCTCTTAAAAGATTCCATATTCTATTTATCAAAAAATTAATGATATTTATTTATTTGAAAGAACACATGCGTGGGGGGAAAGGCAGAGGGAGAGTGAGACAGAATCACAAGCAGGCTTCCCGATGAATGGGGAACCCGATTTGGGACTCAATCTCATAACACTGAGATCATGACCTGAGCCAAAACCAAGAGTGAGATGCTTAACCCACTGAGCCACCTAGGCACCCTGAAAATTAATGCTCTTTAAAATTTCCCAGTGAACTTGCTATCTATAAAAACCAAAAGTTTGGACGTGGCACTCAGGGCCAGTAGATCTGGCCCTGCACGCTTCTGCAGACTCATTCTCCTGACCTACTTTGCTCAGGACACACTAGTTTTCTTTTGGTTCTTTCTATGTGACAATGCTCCTTTTTGCCTCAGGGCCTTGGCAAATGCAGTTCTATCTTTCTGCAAAGTTTTTTTTACATCCCTTTATACTACACAACACTTACTCATCCTTTAGGACCTATCTGAAAAGTTACTTCCTCAGCAAAATTACTTTTGACCCCTCCAATTTAATTCATCTCTCTTTTCCATCATATCAAAGACCTCAGACAATTCTGCTTCTGTTCAAAATGCAGGAGTTGGAAAGAGCCTAACGTTGATCCTGTGTCTCTCCCAGCCTAACAATGAGAAAAATCTAGATCATCTACAAAACCATAATTTTTCTCAAATCTGACTAGTCTGAAGTCTAAGGAAAGACAGTTACTCCGAGAAGAGAGAGGGCTGTGAGTACTGGCTTACCTTGGGAATAGCATGGGAAGGAGACAGGGATGCCACAGAAGAGGGTAAGAGACTTCTGCTAAAATGCTTATCGAATTGCTGAAGGTTGTATGCGGACTTAAGTGAAAGAATAGAACCACTGTTTGTCCAGATGCAAGGGTGATTCACCCCTCCTCACAGCTCTTCTCTGCTGACCTCACTGTGAATTCATGAAAGGACTAGGAGAAGGCAGGAGGCTATAGAAAGCTTGCCTTGATGTGGGATCCGGGGAAGAGAGCAGCTACTACTTCAAGAGGGCCCAAAGTCCTTCCTGGATCCACCTCCCCATACCCCTATGGGACAAAATCCTTGAGCTAAAGGAGGAAGGGCAGAAGATTTTTGCGACCACAGGGGCACAGGTGAATACTCACTGAGCATGAGGGGCAAGGAACAGAAAAATAAAATCTCTACCCCTGGGAGAGGGACAAAAAAATCATCCTGGGCTCAGACAATTCATGGTTTCCCATTGCTGGGAGAGACACAGGATCAACGAGAAAGACCCACCCCTAAGACAAGACCATGGATGACACAGAACCCACCTAAGACTGGCTGAGCCAAGACAACAGGGAACATGTTCTCCCCTCCCCCCTGCCACCCCAACCAGACCAAGTATCAAGTAACAAGAAAGAGAAGTCTCCTGCCAGGGAACAGAAGGAACAGGAGTGAGACCTTCTTTAAAGCACAGGCCTAAGGGGAGAGCCTAAAGCTGGAGCTGGAACAGGAACATTGAGGGAACACTAACTTGAGAGGAGGTACATTGAGGATAATCATACCAACCCAGATTCAGCTCAACTGCTGATTAGATTAACTCAGTTCTTCCACACACATACAACACTAAAGGCATAGTAGTGGGAGAGACATGCCCATTTCCAGGCATAAACACTGTCCTGCACAAAATGTTCAGTTTTTAACCAAAAGTTATGAGACACATGATGAAAGGGAAAAAAACCAAACAAACAGAAACACAGTAATCAACAGAACCATATGTGGATATGAACCAGATGTTAGAACTAACAGACAAGGAATTTAAAACATTTCAAATATTCTAGTGGAAAAAATAGACAGTACACATTAAAAGATGGAGATTTCAACCAAAGGATGGAATCTATAAAATAACTGGATAGAAATGCTAATAATAATAAAAACAAACCAAACATAACACCAGAGATAAAGCATGCCTCCAACAGGCTCCCCAATAGGACTTGAAACTGCCAAGGAAAGAAGAAGTGAATTTGAAGATAGGTCAAACAAAATTATTCAAAGTGAAACACTAAGAGAAAAAAGTAGAAAAAAAATAACAGAGCATCCAATTGCTATGAGGAAATATGAAAGGTCTAACACATATATAATTGAAATTCCAGAAATAGATGACAGAGAGAGAGAGAAATATGAAATATTTGCAGATAATGACCACGAATTTTCCAAAGAATTATGAGTCATCAAACCATACATATCCAAGAAGCTCAGAGAACACCAACCATGATAAACACAAGAGGATAAAAAAACAACACACCTAGGCACATCATATCTAAAACCAAAGAATTGTAGTAAATTTGTTGTTAGAAACATTGCCATAAGCAATAGAGTGACATACTTAAGTGCTGAAAGAGAAAAAAAAACTGTGAATCCAGAATTCTGTTAACATCTCTTCTTATTTTTATTGTTTTTGAGTTTGTTTTTGTTTTGTTTTATTTATTTTTTAAATTTAATTTAATTTTATTATGTTAGTCACCATACAATCTCTTTTTAAAATGTAAGCAAATGAAGACTTTTTCCAAAAAACAAAAGAATGAAGGAGTTCACTACCTCTAGACTTTCACTACAAGAATTTTTGAAGCAAGCCCTTCAGGTAGAATGAATATGATACCCTATAGAAACTGAAACTGCACAAAGAAATAAAAAATATTGGAAATGGGAAAAAGGAAGGTAAATATCAAATCAATTTTTCTTATTTCTAAGCACTGTAAAATATAATTGACTGCTTGAAGTAAAAATAAAATCAATTAATTATGTATCTACAGCACAATAAAACAAAAGATGGGTGGGAGGAACTTGGAGTACATTATTCTAAGATTCTTACGTTATACATGAAATGGTATGATTTCAAGGTAGATTCTGATTAATTGATAATGTATATTATAAATATAGGGCAACCTCTAAACTATATTTTTAAAAAAGAGGCATAAATACTAACCCAGTACGGGAGTTAAAGTGGAATATAATGATCAAGTAATCCAAAATAAAGCAGAAGAGCAGCAAATGAACAAAGAACAAATGGACAAAAGAGAAGGAAAGCAAGGTGACAGAATGCAATCCAACCATATCAATAATTATACTAAATATAAATGGTCTAAATATCAATGGGAAGGCAGAGATTATTAGATGGATTAAAAAACTGCCTACATGACATGTATTTAAAATACAAAGATATAGGTTAAAAATGAATGGATGGAAAAAGATATAATCAGGGGCATGCTGGAAAAGACATATTAGCTCATCTCTCCCCTCCTCTGTGTTTGATGATATCACACTGATAACTTGAAGTCAGCCATGATGGGTGGACTTACATCACAAAAATCCGCAGAATCTACAAATCAGTGCTCTTCTTCTTCTCCTCCTCCTCCTCTCCTCCTCCTCTTCTACTCCTTTTTTATTTTTTACCAGAGATCTAGTTGTTAAACATTTACCAGCACACCATTGGAAATACCATGCAAACATTAACAAAAGAAAGCTGAAGTGGCTATATTAATATCACACAAAGTAGAATTCAGAACAAGGAACAAGAGGGATATTATATAATGATACATGCAGCAATTTATCGAGAAGATGTACACAGCTTACAGCAGAACATCAAAATACATGAGACAAAACTGTAATGCAAAGAAAAATAGACTAATTCACAATTATAGTTGGGGATTTCAACACCCTTCTCTTAGTAACTGATATAACAAGTAGACAGAAAACCAATAAGAATATTTAGGACCTAATTGATATTTATAGGAGGTATGACCAAAGAAGAGCATACACATTCTTTGCACAAGAACATGGAATATTCACCAAGATAGACCATATCTAGACCATAAAACAAACTTTACCAATTAAAAAAATAGAAAAGAAAATCATATAAGGGATTTCTCTGACCATCACAGAATTAAGTTGGACATCAACAACAGAAAGATGGATAGCAAATTCCCAAATATTGTTGAAAATTATGAAGTAGACATCTAAATCACCCATGGGTGAAACAGTGAGTCACAGGGAAGTTGGAAATTGTTTGTAACTGAATGAGAATGAAAACATAATACATCCACATTTGTGGAATACAGCCAAGGCTGGACTTAGGACAGAATTATTAAGCATATTAAATGCTTATACTGGAGAAAGACAAGACTCAAATCAATAATTTATATTTCCATCTTAAAAAACTAGAATAAGAACAAATCAAACCCAAAGCAAACAGAAGAAAGTAATAAAGATCAGAGCAGAAATCAATAAAACAGAGAAAATCAATGAAACTAAAAACTGGTTCTTTAAAAAGATGAGCCCTTTGATAAATATCTAGCCAAAATTATCAGGAAAATCATAGAGCAAACACAAATGACCAAATCAGGAATGAAAGAGGAGACATCACTGAATAATCAACACTCATTAAAAAGGTAACAAGGGGATATTACAAATAACAATAAACCCAAATATTTGCAAGTTTACATGACACAGAGAAATTTCTTGGAAGACATAAATGACCAATTCCTACCTAATATGTATTTACTTCTTCTGACTTAATGAGAAATAGATAAACAGAATAGACCCATGTCTATTAAAGGAATCAGATTCATAGTTTAAAAGCCTCCTGTTAAGAACTCCAGGTCCTCACTAGAGTTCTTCACAAGAAAATACCTTCACTGGCCAATTCTACCAAACAGATGCTAGAAATAATACCAACTCTACATGAGTTTTTCCAGAAAGTAGAAGAGGAGGGACTATTTCCCAACTCACAATGCCAGCATTACTCTGGTACCAAAATTACACGAAGATGTTACAAGAAAAAGAAAACTAAAATGTTCCTCAATAACCTGGAGGTAAATATTGTAAATGAGGTATTAGCAAATTGATTCTACCATTATTTTAAAAGGAAAATATATTATGACCAAACGGGATTTATTCTGGAAATATGAGGAAGTTCAACCTTCCAAAATCAATCAATGTATTTCAACAGGTTATAGAAGAGAAACCATATGATTATCTCAACAGATTGAGAAAAGATATTTCACAAAATTCAACATGCATTTGTGATTTTTAAAAAATCCCTCAGAAAATTGGAAATACATGGAAACTTACTTAACCTGATAAAGAGTAAGTACAAAAAACATATATATATATATATACATATATATATATATAGATGATAGATAGATAGATAAATAGATGTGATATCTTCTTACATGCACATCTTACATGCACCTCAATGTTTATCTACAATAGCCAAATTATGGAAACAGCCTAAATGTCCATCTGCTGAGGAACAGATAAAGAAGATGGTAACTATTTTTTAAAATTTTATTATGTTATGTTAGTCACCATACAATACATCATTAGTTTTTGATGTGGTGATCCACGATCCATTGTTTTTGTATAACACCCAGTGCTCCATGCAGTATGTGCCCTCCTTAATACCCATCACCGGGCTAACCAATCCCCCCACCCCCCTCCCCGCTAAAACCCTGTTTGTTTCTCAGAGTCCATAGTCTCTCATGGTTCATCTCTCCCTCCGATTCCCCCCCTTCATTTTTCCCTTCCTTCTCCTAATGTCCTCCCTGCTATTCCTTATGTTCCACAAATAAGTGAAACCATATGATAATTGACTTTCTCTGCTTAACTTATTTCACTTAGCATAATCTCTATTTTTTTAAAGTAACATTTAGATAGTATCAAAAATCTGTAAGATACTGGGGGCAGAGCAAGATGGCAGAGGAGTAGGAGACCTGGATTTCGTCTGGTCTCAGGAATTCAGCTGAATAGGGATCAAACCATTCTGAACACCTACGAACTCAACAGGAGATCGAAGAAGAGAGTAGCAACAACTCTCTGAACAGAGAAGCGACCACTTACTGGAAGGTAGGACGTGCGGAGAAGTGAATCCGAGGCGATCTTCGGGAGGAGAGACGGCGGGGGAGGGGGCCTCCATCCCGCTTCTGGCAAGTGCTAGAGCCGCGGAGCACAAAATCGGAACTTTGAGAAGTCGGCTCTGCTGAGGGACGTCGCTGCAGTGGCTAAGCGGGGGGTGGAACCCTCGCAGGACACTGTGGTCTCAGGACCCTCGGGGTCACAGAAAGACCGGGGGTGCCTGAGTGCGGCAGAGCTCCCAGGTATCGGAGCGGGGAAGCCGGCTGCAGAGATGGAGCTGAGGTGCAGGCTGTCAGCTCGTGGTTGCCATAAACTGTGATCCGCGGCCCAGTCGGGCCACTGCTCCTCCAGCAGGTACCCAACAAGCAGCAGATTGGGGAGACTCCCCTTCCACCCCCAGGAGGAGTGGCACGGGAGCACACCGCAGGGATCTGCCAGGTTTGGAGACTCCACACGGGGTCAGGTGCCAGAGATAGAAACGCTCGGTCACAGGCTGGGTGAGCACGGAGTGCGGCCGGAGACCAGGGACACGGGAGTGACTGACTGCTTTTCTCTGGGGGCGCACTGAGGACTGGGGCCCCGAGTTCTTGGCTCCTCCGGGCAGAGATTGGGAGGCCACTATTTTCACTCTCGTCCTCCAAAGCTGTACCGAGAGCTTGCAGGGAACAAAAGCTCCTGAGAGCAAACCCGAGCAGCTTGCTTAGCCCGGACCGACAAGGGCGGGGCAATTCCGCCTCCGGCAAAGATATTTGGAAACCACGGCAACAGGCCCCTCCCCCAGAGGATCAGCACGAACAGCCAGCAAGCCAAGACCAAGTTTACCGAGCAGTGAGAACGGCAGAAATCCAGTGCTAGGGGAAAACTGCACATAGAATTCATGGCTTTTTTTACCATGATTCATTAGTCTTTCAAAGTTAACTTTTTAACTTTTTTTTTTGAATTTTTCTTTTTCCCTTTTTCAACCAATATCTTATCAATCCCTTTAAAAAATTTTTTTATTTTTCATTTTTAGAGTCATATTCTATCCCTTCATAGTAGTTACCCTTATTTTTGGCATATATATATATATATATATATATATATATATATAGTTCTCTCTTTAAAATGTTGAGATACAGATTCTTCTGATATATAAAAATATACTCAAAATCTCTAGTGTATGGCTTTGTTCTAGTCTCCTGCCTGATCACATTCTCTACCCCGTTTTTTTCTTTCATTCTTTCTTTCTTTCTTTCTTTCTTTCTTTCTTTCTTTCTTTCTTTCTTTCTCTCTCTCTCTCTTTCTTTCTTTCTTTCTTTCTTTCTTTCTTTCTTTCTTTCTTTCTTTCTTTTCTTTCTTTTTTTCTAATCCTCTTCATTCTTTTTTCAAGCACCTTATCAATTCCTTTTTTAAAAATTTTATAATTTTCATCTTTATAGTCATATTCCATCCCTTCATTATATCAACCCTTATTTTGTACATATATAAGTCTATCGTTCTTTAAAATTTTAGGAGGCACTTTCTTCTAACAGACCAAAATACACCCAAAATCTAGTGTGTGGCACTGATCTATGCACTAGCCTGATCATATTTGATCATATTCTGGTTTTTTGTTTTCGTCTGTTTTTGTTTGTTTTTGTTTTTCTTTTTCATTTTTTTTCTCTTTCTTTTTTCTTTCTTTCCCTTTCTTCTCCCCTGGTTTCAGGTCTTTCCTGATTTGTTTAGAGTATATTTTCTGGGGACGTTGTTAACCTGTTAGCATTTTGTTCTCTCATTCATCTATTCTCCTCTGGACAAAATGACAAGATGAAAAAAATTCACCTCAACAAAAAGAACAAGAGGTAGTACCGTCTGCCAGGGACTTACGCAATACGGACATTAGTACGATGTCGGACCTAGAGTTCAGAATCATGACTTTAAAGATACTAGCTGGGCTTGAAACAGGCGTGGAAGTTATTACAGAAACCCTTCCTAGAGAAATAAAAGAACTAGAATCTAACCAAATCAAAATCAAAAAGGGTATTAATGAGGTGCAATAAAAAATGGGGGCACTAACTGCTAGGATAAATGAGGCAGAAGAGAGAATCAGCGATATAGAAGACCAAATGATGGAAAATAAAGAAGATGAGAAAAAGGGAGATAAACAACTACTGGATCACGAGGGCAGAATTCGAGAGATAAGCAATACGATAAGATGAAACAACATTAGAATAATTGGGATCCCAGAAGAAGAAGAAAGAGAGAGAGGGGCAGAAGGTATATTGGAACAAATTATAGCAGAGAACTTCCCTAATGTGGGGAAGGAAACAGGTATCAAAATCCAGGGGACACAGAGAACCCCTCTCAAAATCAATAAAAATAGGTCAACACCCCGACATCTAATAGTAACACTTACGAGTCTCAGAGACAAAGAGAAAATCAGGAAAGCTGTTCGGGAGAAGAGATATGTAACCTATAATGGTAGAAACATTAGATTGGCAACAGACCTATCCACAGATTCCTGGCAGGCCAGAAAGGACTGGCATGATATCTTCAGAGCACTAAACAAGAAAAATCTGCAGCCAAGAATACTATATGCAGCTAGGCTATCATTGAGAATAGAAGGAGAGATAAAAAGTTTCCAGGACAAACAAAAACTAAAGGAATTTGCAAACACGAAACCATCCTACAGGAAATATTGAAAGGCATCCTCTAAGCAAAGAGAGAGCCTAAAGCAGCATAGACCAGAAAGGAACACAGACAATATACAGTAACAGTCACCTTACAGGCAACACAATGGCACTAAATTCCTATCTTTCAATAGTTACCCTGAATGTAAATGGGCTCAATGCCCCAATCAAAAGACACAGGCTATCAGATTGGATTAAAAAACAAGACCCATCCATATGCTGTCTGCAAGACACTATTTTAGACCCAAAGACACCCCCAGATTGAAAGTGAGGGGGTGGAAAACCATTTACCATGCTAATGGACACCAAAAGAAAGCTGGGGTGGCAATCCTTATATCAGACAAATTAGATTTTAAAACAAAGACTGTAATAAGAGATGAGGAAGGACACTATATCCTCCTTAAAGTGTCTATCCAACAAGAAGATCTAACAATTGTAAATATCTATGCTCCTAACATGGGAGCAGCCAATTTTATAAGGCAATTAATAACAAAAGCAAAGAAACACACTGACAACAATACAATAATAGTGGGGGACTTTAACACCCCCCTGACTGAAATGGACAGATCATCTAAACAAAAGATCAACAAGGAAATAAAGACTTTAAATGACACACTGGACCAAATGGACTTCACAGACATATTCAGAACATGCCATCCCAAAGCAACGGAATACACATTCTTCTCTAGTGCCCATGGAACATTCTCCAGAATAGATCACATCCTAGGTCACAAATCAGGTTTCAACCGGTACCAAAAGACTGGGATCATTCCCTGCATATTTTCAGACCACAGTCCTTTGAAACTAGAACTCAATTACAAGAGGAAAGTCGGAAAGAACTCAAATACATGGAGGCTAAAGAGCATCCTACTAAAGAATGAATGGGTCAACCAGGAAATTAAAGAAGAATTAAAAAAACTCATGGAAACCAATGAAAATGAAAACACAACTGTTCAAAATCTTTGGGATGCAGCAAAGGCAGTCCTAAGAGGAAAGTATATAGCAATACAAGCCTTTCTCAAGAAACAAGAAAGGTCTCAAATACACAACCTAACCCTACACCTAAAGGAGCTGGAGAAAAAACAGCAAATAAAGCCTAAACCCAGCAGGAGAAGAGAAATAATAAAGATCAGAGCAGAAATCAATGAAATAGAAACCAAAGGAACAGTAGAACAGATCAACGAAACTAGGAGCTGGTTCTTGGAAAGAATTAACAAGATTGATAAACCCCTGGCCAGACTTATCAAAAAGAAAAGAGAAATGACCCAAATCAACAAAATCATGAATGAAAGAGGAGAGATCACAACCAACACCAAAGAAATACAAGCAATTATAAGAACATATTATGAGCAACTCTATGCCAGCAAATTAGGTAACCTGGAAGAAATGGGTGCATTCCTAGAGATGTATCAACTACCAAAATTGAACCAGGAAGAAAGAGAAAACCTGAACAGACCTATAACCCCTAAGGAAATTGAAGCAAGTCATCAAAAATCTTCCATCAAACAAAAGCCCAGGGCCAGATGGCTTCCCAGGGGGATTCTACCAAACATTTCAAGAATAATTAATACCTATTCTCCTGAAAGTGTTCCAAAAAATAGAAATGGAAGGAAAACTTCCAAAGTCATTTTATGAGGCCACCATTACCTTGATCCCAAAACCAGACAAAGGAGAATTACAGACCAATAACCTTGATGAACATGGATGCAAAAATTCTCACCAGAATACTAGCCAATAGGATCCAACAGTACATTAAAAGGATTATTCACCATGACCGTGTGGGATTTATCCCTGGGCTGCAAGGTTGGTTCAACATCTACAAATCAATCAACGTGATACAATACATTAACAAAAGAAAGAACAAGAATCATATGACCCTCTCAATAGATGCAGAAAAAGCATTTGACAAAGTACAACATCCTTTCTTGATCAAAACTCTTCAGAGTATAGGGATAGAGGGTACATACCTCAATATCATAAAAGCCATCTATGAAAAACCTTCAGTGAATATCATTCTCAATGGGGAAAAGCTGAGAGCTTTGCCCCTAAGGTCAGGGATGCGGCAGGGATGTCCACTAACATCACTGCTATTCAACATAGTATTAGAAGTCCTAGCCACAGCAATCAGACAACAAAAAAAATCAAAGGCATCCAAATCGGCAAAGACGAAGTCAAACTCTCACTCTTTGCAGATGATATGATACTGTATGTGGAAAACCCAAAGGACTCCACCCCAAAACTGCTAGAACTCATACAGGAATTCAGTCAAGTGGCAGGATATAAAACCAATGCACAGAAATCGGTGGCATTCCTATACACCAACAAACAGACAGAAGAGAGACAAATCAAGGAATGGATCCCATTTACAATTGCACCCAAAACCATAGGATACCTAGGAATAAATTTAACCAAAGAGGCAAAGGATCTGTACTCAGAAAACTATAAAATACTCATGAAAGAAATTGAAGAAGACACAAAGAAATGGAAAAACGTTCCATGCTCATGGATTGGAAGAACAAACATTGTGAAGATGTCAATGCTACCTAGAGCAATCTACACATTCAAGGCAATCCCCATCAAAATACCATCCACTTTTTTCAAAGAAATTGAACAAATAATCCTAAAATATTTATGGAATAAGAAGAGACCCCGAATAGCCAGAGGAATGTTGAAAAAGAAAAGCAAAGCTGGCGGCATCACAATTCCGGACTTCCAGCTCTATTACAAAGCTGTCATCATCCAGACAGTAATGTACTGGCACAAAAACAGACACATAGATCAATGGAACAGAATAGAGAGCCCAGAAATGGACCCTCAACTCTATGGTCAACTCATCTTTGACAAAGCAGGAAAGAATGTCCAACGGAAAAAACAGTCTCTTCAACAAATGGTGTTGGGAAAATTGGACAGCCCCATGCAGAAGAATGAAACTGGACCATTTCCTTACACCACACACCAAAATAGACTGTAAATGGTTGAAAGACCTAAATGTGAGACAGGAGTCCATCAAAATCCTAAAGGAGAACACAGGTAGCAACCTCTTCACCCTCAGCCGCAGCAACTTCTGCCTAGAAACATCATCAAAGGCAAGGGAAGCAAGGGCAAAAATGAACTATTGGGATTTCATCAAGATAAAAAGCTTTTGCACACCATAAGAAACAGTCCACAAAACCAAAAGACAACCGACTAAATGGGAGAAAATATTTGCAAATGACATATCAGATAAAGAGCTAGTATCCAAAATCTCTAAAGAACTTATCAAACTCAACACCCAAAGAACAAATAATCCAATCAAGAAATGGGCAGAAGACATGAACAGACATTTTTCCAAAGAAGACATCCAGATGGCCAACAGACACATGAAAAAGTGTTCAGCATCGCTCGGCATCAGGGAAATCCAAATCAAAACCTCAAGGAGATACCACCTCACACCAGTCAGAATGGCTGAAATTAACAAGTCATGAAACGACAGATGTTGGCGGGGATGCGGAGAAAGGGGAACCGTCCTACACCGTTGGTGGGAATGCAAGCTGGTGTAACCACTCTGGAAAACAGTATGGAGGTTCCTCAAAAAGTTGGAAATAGAGCTACCATACGATCCAGCAATTGCACTACTGGGTATTTACCACAAAGATACAAATGCAGGGATCCGAAGGGGTACGTGCACCCCGATGTTTATAGCAGCAATGTCCACAATAGCCAAACTGTGGAAAGAGCCAAGATGTCCACTGACAGATGAATGGATAAAGAAGAAGTGGTATATATACAGAATGGAATATTATGCAGCCATCAAAAGGAATGAGAGCTTGCCATTTGCAATGACGTGGATGGAACTGGAGGGTGTTATGCTGAGTGAAATAAGTCAGTCAGAGAAGGACATATATCATATGAACCTCACTGATATGAGGAATTCTTAATCTCAGGAAACAAACTGAGGGTTGCTGGAGTGGTGGGGGGGGTGGGAGGGAGGGGTGGCTGGGTGATAGACATTGGGGAGGGCATGTGCTATGGTGGGTGCTGTGAATTCGGCAAGACTGTTGAATCACAGATCTGTACCTGTGAAACAAATAATGCAATATATGTTAAGAAAAAAAGAAAAGATAGCAGGAGGGGAAGAATGAAGGGGGGGAAATCGGAGGGGGAGATGAACCATGAGAGACGATGGACTCTGAAAAACAAACTGAAGGTTCTAGAGGGGAGGGGGGGTGGGGGGACGGGTTAGCCTGGTGATGGGTATTCAAGGGGGCACGTTCTGCGTGGAGCACTGGGTGTTATGCAGAAACAATGACTCATGGAACACTACATCCAAAACTAATGATGTAATGAATGGTGATTAACATAACAATAAAAAAATTTAAAGTGAAAAAATTTGTAAGATACTTAGTTAAGTGTTATTAAATATGTGCAAAATCTGTATGCTGAATATTATATAATGCTGATAAGAGAATCCAAGGTGCCCTAAATATATGGAGAGATATTCTGTGATTGGAAGATTCCACATTGTTAGGGTGCCATTTCTATCTAATCTTATCTACAGAATCAGCACGATTCTAACAAAAATCCAGAATTTTTTTCTGTAGAAATTAACAGGTGGATTCTCAGGTTTCAGTGAAAAGAGAAAAGACCTAGAATAGCTAAAGTACTTTTGAAAAGAAAAAAAGAGTTGGGAGACTCTCCATACCTGGTTTCAAGTATTATTGCAAAATATTATTCAAAAGTATGATATCAGGTAGAACCTAAACAAACAGACCAATGGGACAGAAAAAAAAAAAATCCAGAAATAGACCCACACATTTATGGTCAACTGTGTTTTGACAAGGTTGCAAAGGCAGTGCAGTGGGAAAAGAACAGTCTTTTCAACAAAGGGTGCTGGAGCAACTGGACAGCTCTTTGCAAATAAATAAAGCTTGATTCACGCCTCATGGCACATTAAGAACTAAATTAAAAATGCATGTAGCTTTAAGTGTAAAATCCAAAATATAAAACTTTTACAGGAAATAAAGGAAAATAATTGTTGTGAACTGATGTGAGGAGAAGATGTTTAGATATGACACCAAAGACATGATTAAGAAATAAAATCTTTTAAAAAATTGGACTTCATCAAAATTTAAAACTTCTACTTCTAAAAATATTCTATTATGGCAATAGGAAGACAAGCCACTGACTGGCCAAAAGTTTTGCAAAACACCCATCAGATGAAGGACTTATTTCCAGGATATATAAAGAATTCTCAAAGCTTGATTAATAAAAATCAGTAATGACCAAATGATTTGAATAGACACTCATAAAGAAGGTAAATGGATGGCAAATAAGCAAATGAAAATATGTAGCACACCATTAGTCATTAGGGACTTGCAAAATAAAACTATTCTCTACCTATTAGATGGGCTGATAAGAAGAGCAATAACCTTAGGGCAATACCCTATACTGGTGAGGATGCAGAGAAGCCAGAACACTCATACATTGCTTGTGGGGATATAAAATGGTCCAATCATCCTGGATAACAGTTTGTCAGTTTCCTAGAAAGTTCAACATACGCTTGCCATATGACCCAACAATCCCACTTCTATGTAATTATTCTGGAGAAGTGGAAACTTAAGTTCGTATGAAAACCTGAAAGCAGTGTCTATAGTGGCCTCATTCATAATTATGTACAACTGGAAACAACTCAAGTGTCCTTCAGCTAGTGAATGGATGAACTCATTGTGTCTACTCATCCAATAGAGTTCTACTTACCAATCAAAGGGAAATCTACTGATACACACCATGAGTAAATCTCAAATGCATCATTGAAAGTGAAAAAAACCCAGATTCAAAAGGCTATAGACCATATGACTCCATTTCTATGACTCTCTGGAAGTCTGAACCAATCACTGGTTGCCAAACACTAGGATGAGGGAATTTTGGGGGTGATGGAATTGTTCTATACTTTCATTGTGGTAGTGCTTACATGACTGTCTGTATTTGTCCAAATTCATAGAACTGTGCACTAAAAGAGTGCATTTTACTGCAGGAAAATTGTCACTCAAAAATAAACATCTCAAACCATATATTTATGAGTTGTGGATTTTTAAGGTGATTGTCTACCTTATAAATAGCCAAACCAATGAATGCAGGAAAATTATCTGTTTGTTCACAGATGTATTTGGGGGCCATAGAACATTACCTGGCACATAGAAGGTACTCAGTAGATTTGTGAGGATGGATGGATGGATGGATGAATGGATGAATGGATAGATGGATGGATGGAGAAATGAATGAATGACTGAATGACAGGTTCTCAGTAAAGATATCGGGTGCTGCAGCCTCAATGGCCTGGGTCTGAACGCTGGCTCTCTCACTTCCTCTGGCACAGGGAGCAGCAAACGTCACTAACCTTGATCATTTCAACGAGGAACATACTAGCATCATTATGATGGCTCGGCAACCACCCTCGTCTGCTCACTACAGCCCCCTGGGGATGGGAACTAATGTTTGGTGAGTGCGGACAAGGCACCAGCCCCGTGATCCCCTAGTGCACCCAGAATCCTCCCGCCAACCCAGCTCCTATAATGAACCAGCTGTTTAGGGTCTGTTTTCCCTGCTGGACTATGAGTGCCATAAGGCAAGGGAGTTCCCAATCCAGGCCCTGGATTCCCAATGCTAAGCAGGTACCAAATAATCAACTGTCTAAATCATAACCATGGCAACAATAACAACAATACTATCAGCTCCCAGATCTGTGCATCTACCAATTGTCAGACATTATGTTATGTACCTCCCATATCCATGCCATGAAATCCTCACAGACAACCAACGAAGGCAGATTGCATCATCACTAATCCCATTTCTCAGATGAGAAAACTGTTAGGTCATGTGGTTTGGCAGCCAAACTTTCTGGAAGTTCATCATGTTGAGCACTTTATGTGCATTATGTCAGGTAATGAGATGGGCCCAAGTTCAGGCAGCCACTAAGTGAAAGATACCCAAACTGCCCCATGTTGAAGGCGACACTTCACCTGGACCCTCTCCTGACTTTTGGCTGGCTCCTCAGGCCCTTACCAAGGCATTCAAGACCCTCATGTTTTGGCCTATCTCTTTCCTCCCTCCCCACCCCATCTTGTTCTATCCATAGAAGAAATGGAACTGCAACTGTCCCCCAACACACCATGCTTATTGCCTCCCCTGAACTTCCTCCCTGGCTGATGCCTCTGCCCGAAATGTCTCCTCATCCTTACCCAATAGGCAAATTCTGAGCACACCCGCAGAGTCTAACTCAGACCGTCACCTTCTCCAGGAATCTGTCTTGACAGTGTCTTGTTTACACCTGTGCCTATGCATCTGCCTGCCCCACTAGATGGAGAGCCCCCGAGGGCCCAGGGAGCATCACTCCCTGAGCCCCAGTGCCTGACTCCAAGCCCTTCATCTTCTAAACGTCCCATAAATATTTGCTGAATGAATGCTCAACTCTTTACTTCACCGCCGATGAATAAACTCTGAAGCCCAGGGTAGCTGCTGGACTATTTCTGACTTCTAATCTGGCACATTTCAGAGAGATTTCTTCTTTTCTCTGACTGTGAATTCCATCTGCTCTTTTAATTAATGAAAATTCAGTTCTATGCAAATGTTTCTTCCAGGATCATCCTTCATGAGCAACCTCTGGGAGCTTACTCATCAGCCTGTTCTCTGAATCTGTGTTTGGAACATTCTGGGAGCTTGTTATTGGGCCTTTGAACTGAACAGTACAAGTGAACAAAATCGACAAACCTGACACTTGACCTCAGGAGTTTACAGCCCTGGGAGCTGTAGGATTTGAATTTACTGCAAGAACCCTCCCTCATCCTGTCTTCCCCAATAAACTCCCACTGCCTGGTACTGTCAACCCCTATGGTGTCTGAAAATATATCCATTTGGTGCCTGCTAAATCCTATAAAAATCTCTCCTGTGCACCTGTTTATTAATTCAGGACTGAAGCTCCTCTAAATAGAAGGACACCAGGAGTCTCAAATCCTACATACACTTGGGACAATAAATGTTTTTCTTGTCTGAGAAATACAGCTTTATGACACAGGAACTCAGTGTCAAAAGGCAGCTTAGTATAGTGGCAAAAGCATGGGCTTTGGATCCATGTAGACATGGAGCTGGGTAACTCTGGGCAGCTTAATTAACCCCCTGGACCTCAGCTTCCTCACAGATAAAATGGAGAGAAGTAGCAGCTGCATGTGGGTCTTCTGAGGATTACAGGCAATGACAAACATGCAGCAGGGTCACAATATGTGTTGGTTTTCCTCTCCCTCTTGGCAGTGGGACCACTGTGGAGAATGGCCATCTGGGTCACCACTGGCCTGCTTTTCCAGAGGCTGAGAGCCAGGACATCAGTGGGAAGTGAGGGAATGAGACAGGGGCAGGCCCGGTGGAGTCTCTGAGGAGGTGATGGGCAAGTCTGCTCTGCATGGTGGCGGGGCAGGGGCAGGAAAGAAAGGGTTGGTATAATACTGCCTTACATTTCTCCAGTGGTCTGGGCTCTATATTCCTGGAGATGGATCTGCTTTTTGGGAACAGCCTAAAGGAAGTCAGAACTAGCTTTAAAAGGTTATGGAGGTGGCTCCAAATGGGAGCTGCTTCTCTCCATGTCATCTTTCTCTCCTCACTGCCCCTCTGCAGATGATGGTTCCTTCAGTTCTATCTGTTCCTCCTGGCACAGTGTCCCCTGGGCCTCAGGCTTGGTGCTCTCCTCTCCTGCATCCTCCCTGGGGGATTCTGTCCCTGCCTTGGCTTTGCTGCATCTCAGTGCTGGTAACTCCCCAGTCCATGGATGCTGTCCACATCGCTCCAGAAGCCTGGATAGTACCTCCCAGAGACACCTCAAATTCAAACTTAGGACTCCCGGAACCCCACACACCTGCAGCCCCCACTGTGCTCCCCACACACCTCCACTGGAATCCTGGGCAGCAGCCTTAACACCCCTTTCATCCCATTCTCCCACCCATTTGTCAAGGCAGTGTCTCCTTGGATGGACTGGCCTAAGCTCTTGAACCTTTTGGAAAGGGATTGCAGAAAGACCTTCAACTGTGAAGGCCTTATTGGTGTAAATATCCAGCATCCCAAGGGGACTATCTCAAGGGAACAGATTCATTTGTATGCATACCTTCTGGTATCCATGCTGACCTGAGTCTGACTCTTGTCACCAACATCTGCCTGGGTGGGTCCCTCACGGCCCCTTAGCTTGTTTCCTCAGCTCTAAAGTGGGAAGAAATAATTGTGCCCGCTCCAAGTTTGTGAGCATTAGATAAAGCTGTGGATGGAAAGAACTTAGCTCAAGGGCTGACCACGTAGCAAATACTAAGAAGTACTATTTTTACTATGACTTGTGGCCAAACTTCATTTATTTCTTTTATTTAGTAAACAAGAGATGAATGGCACACGTAGTGGATTCTGGGAGGTGACGACATGGTTTTTCAATCTCTACAGATCAACACACATAAACTGACAGAGCAGACGGATAGCTAAGTCAAAACCCATGAGGAACACTTACTACAAAACTAAATTGTCCCCCCACAAGCCCCAAAATGTAAGTGCGTGGGAACAAACCAGCAACAGTGACAAGACTCCCGTGGGAGTGACTTCTGTAGAGAAGGAAACACAAGAGAAGAAACAAGGCAGCATATGATGGAGCAGAGAACAGAGAGGTGCAAGACAGCCAGCAGGTATGTATGGGGGGGCCCAGCTGGCCAGCTGGGGAACAGTGGCTAAAACCTGGAAGAGCTTGTCCAGTCCAGTGTCAGGTGGGTATAGGGGCCCTTGGTAAGCTCTGCAGGAGCAGGTCAGTCTGGAACCCCAAATCTCTATCATCCTCCAGCTGGAGCTCCTTTCTAGAAGGAGCCCCAAGGAGAAACTGTTGGAAGTAGACCCAAAACTGAGTGGGATGGGGACCCTACAGATAAAAGAAAGAGAAGCTCCAGCTAAAAGTAGGCAAGTAGGGTGGCTGTGTGGCTTAGTCAGTTAAGCGTCTGCCAGCTCAGGTCATGATCCCAGGATCCTGGGATCGAGTCCCGCATCAGGCTCTCTGCTCAGCAGGGGGCTTGCTTCCCCCTCTCCCTCTGCTGCTCCCCCCTACTTGTGCTCTCTCTCTGACAAATAAAATCTTTAAAGATAAATAAATAAATAAATAAAAGTAGGCAAGTAGAATGAACCAGGAAATCCCAGATAGCAAGCTGCCTTGGATTTTGACACTTCATGAAAATGACAGAAGACTTTCAGTTACAAAAGCTACCCTGAATGACATCATCTTCCAAAAGTTCAGGAAAACTAATTTCTAAATCTAAAGACCAAAAAAAAAAAAAAAAAAAGAAAAAAAAAAAAGAAACAGTATCAAAGTCAAATTCCATGCAAAGTTATCATAAGAGGAAGGAAAATAAAGAACAGAATAACATACTTTACAATGATGATTAGTCAGAAAGATGTGTCTCCCCCCCACCCAAAAAAAAACCAGGGAAAAACTGTAACCTGAGAGTTGGGTTGCTTCTTTAACGGTTTCCAGACGAATCAGGCCTTCTGGTATCCACCCCCCGCCCCCCGCAGTCCCCGCCCACATGGAGGCTGGTCTCGGTCACGTGACTTGCTCTGGCCAACTGGACATCAGGACGTGTGAAGCAAGCAGAAGCTTGATAAGCATGTGGGAACTGGGCTCTCCTTGAAACTACTGCCACCATGTGAGCAAGCTCACTGTAGTCCCTGTGATGATGAAAGACCACGTAGAGAAAGACCCATTCCACTCAGCTGTCCTCGCTGTGCCCAGCCCCCAGCGGACCCACCAGGTGCAGGAAGGAGGCCAGCCTAAACCAGCAGAGGAACCACTCAGTTAAAGGGTAGACTGTGAGAAATAGGACATTGTCGCTGTTCTAGGCCACGAAGGGTTTTTTTAAACAATGTTCATTTACACAACTAATGAATCATGGAACACTACATCAAAAACTAATGATGTACTATATGTTGGCTAATTGAAGGTAAGTAAAAAAAAAAAAACAATGTTCATTTACTATCTCCAAACTTATTTTTTAACTTCCTTTCTTTATTTTTATCGAAGTATAGTGGACACACAATGTGACATTAGTTTCAGGTGTTCAACATAGTGATGTTCTGCTCACAACTGTAGCTGCCGTCTGTCAGCACACAGCACTATTAGAGTACCACTGACTACATTCCCTGTGCGGTGCATTTATTCCCTAACTGGAAGTGTGTACCTCCCACTCCCCTTCACCCACTGTTCCCATCCCCCTGCCCCCTCTCCTCTGGTAGCCATCGGTTTGTTCTCTGTATTATGGGCCTGTTTTTGCCTTTTGTTTGTTCATTTGTTTTTTAGATTCCACATATGAGTGAATCATATGGTATCTGTCTCTTTCTGTATGACTTATTTCACTTAGCAGAATATCCTCTAGGTTCATCCACGTTGTCGCAAATGTTGAGATCTCATTCTTTTTTGTGACTGGTATTCCACTGTATATATACACACCACATCTTCTTTATCCATTCCTCTATCGATGGACACTTAGGTTGCTTCTGTATCTTGGCTATTGTAAATAATGTTGCAATACATGCAGGGATGCATACACAATGCACTTCAAATTACTGTTTTCGTTTTCTTTGAGTAAATACCCAGTAGTGGAATTACTAGGTCATAGGGTATTTCTATTTTCAATTTTTTGAGGCACCTCCATACTGTTCTCCACAGTGGCTGCACCAGGGTGCATTCCCACCAACAGTGCACGAGGGTTCCTTTTCCTTCCGCATCCTCACCAACACCTGTTGTTTCTTGTCTTTTTGATACTAGCCATTCTTCAGGTGTAAGGTAACATCTCACTGTGGTTTTGATTTGCATTTCCCCGATGATGAGTGATGTTGAGCACCTTCTCATGTGCCTGTTGGCCATCTGTATGTCTTTTTTTGTAAAAATATCTATTCAGATTCTCTGCCCATTTTTAAATTGTATTATTGTTATTAGTATTTTGGTGTTGAGTTGTATAAGTTCTTTATATATTTTGGATACTAACCCTTTAGCGGATATGTCACTTGCAAATGTCTTCTATTCAGTAAGTTGTCTTTTTGTTTTGTTCATTGTTTCCTTCACTGTGCAGAAGCTTTTTATTTTGATGTAGTTCCAGTAGTTTAATTTGGCCTCGTTTCCCTTGCCAAAAGAGACAAATCTAGAAAAACGTTGCTATAGCTAATGTCTCTCTGCCTGTGCTCTCTTTCAGGAGTTCTATGGTTTTAGGTCTCACATTTAGGGTCTTAATCCGTTTTGAGTTTATTTTTGTGTATGCTGTAAGAAAGTGGTCCTGTTTCATTCTTTTGCCTGTGGCTGTCCAGTTTTCCCAGCACCATTTGTTAACGAGACTGTCATTTTCTCATTGCATATTCTTGCCTCCTTTGTCATAGATGAATTGACCATATATGCGTGGGTTTATTTCTGGGCTCTCCATTCTGTCCCACTAACCTATGTGTCTATTTTTGTGCCGTCGCATATGGTTTTGATCACTACAGCTTTGCAGTAAATCTTGAAATCGGGAAATGTGGTATCTCCAGTTTCCTTCTTTTTCAAGATTGCTTTGGCTATTCAGGAGTCTTTTGTGATTCTATGCAAACTTTAGAATTATTTCTTTTCCTGTGAAAAATGCAGTTGGCACTTTGATAGGGATTACATTGAATCTGTGAATTGCTTTGGGTAGTATGGACATGTGAACAATGTCAATTCTTCCCATCTGTGAACATGGTGTAAGTCACTAAGTTTTGACTTGCTTTGTTATACAGTAATCAATGATTAATATAGACATTAAGAGTTAAGATTTAATATAGACATTCAGAAAATTATACAAGACATGAAAGAACAGCATAAAGTGGAATTAAAAAACTCATAAATCAGGCAAGAGAACTCAGGGTAAAAATTAGAAATAGAGGGGAAATTATTTTAGTCATAGATATTTCACTAGAAAGCATACAGAGCAAATAAACACAACAGGTAATCTTTGAAAGAAAAGGAGAAAAATGGGAAAGATTTTAAACAGATAAAGGAAGAGATACAAAAGATTTGAAAATAACAAATATTGAAAATTTGTAAAGATTCCACATTCAGATAATAGGTGTCCTTAGAGAAAACCAAAGTAAGGGAATGGAATGCTTCTAAAAATGATAACTTCCATCAGAGGTCCTTAAGAAAAATCAACTTGAAAATACACATTGGAAAAGCATTGTGTACTTAAGAATGTAGACCCCAAATGACCAAGACCAAAGTTACATTCTGGCCACACTGGACATTAATAAAAAAAGAAAATATGGTTATGTTTGTTTTTGTTTGTGTGTTTTCCCCCAAGCCTGAAGCAAGGCTTTCAAGCTGGGTAGAAGTTCTCCGGAAATCACAGAAGGAGGTCTTCCTGGCAGAGAGGACAGTAAGGATAAAGTGTGAGAGAGCCCAGAACATACTGGGAACGGCTGGGGCATGGTGTGAGGGGGAACGACTGGAACACTGACGCCTCAGGCCCTGGGCCTATGGTGCCTCAAAGGGGCCTGGAACACTCACCCATGTAGGGCTTGGTCCCGGCCACGGAGGAAGCCTTTTCTGCTCCTTCCACGATCGTCGCTATGTTGAAATCTGTGATGTGAACATGTCCTGGAGATAGAGAAACAGAAACCCCAGTTAGCAAAAGCTACAGGCAGCGGGGCCAGCTCCTTGTCAGTTTAAAGCTGTGGGCTCTATGGTGGGTGCAAGAAGAACGTAGCAGAACTTCTACTTATAATAGTATTTTATCTAACACTTGGAAAATGTCCAGTTTTGCCGCATTATTCACAGTAGCCAAATTTAGGACAACCTAAGTGTCCATCAACGAACGAATGGATAAAGAAGATGTGGTCCATATATACAACGGAGTATTATTCAGCCACCAGAGAGAAGGACCTCCTGCCGTTTTTGACAACATGGATGGACCTTGAGAATATCATGGTACGTGAAATAAGCCAGATGGAGAAAGGCAGATACTGCATGTATCATTTATATATGGAATCTAAAAAAAGCTCATAGAAGCAGAGAGTAGAAAAGTGGTTACCACGGGCTAGGGGATGGGAGGAAGAAGGAGAGTTTAGTCAAAGGTACAAACTCTCAGCTCTAAGATGAATAAGGTTTGAGGATTTAATGTATAATGTGGAGACACAGTTGACAGCATTGTATTGTATAACTGCAATTTGCTAAGGGGGTAGAACTTGAATATATATATACACAAACACACCCACACTAAAAATGGCTATGTTATGTGCAAGTTCTATGATGTGAATTTTTTGGTGGCACATGCATATTACTTATAAGTAAATAAAAATATTGATAACTGATAAAAAATTTTGTGGATTAAATTTTGGAGGCACTGACTCAGGAGAGTAAAAGCTCATGGTAAAGAGAGGAGAGGGATGAGTCCAGATTGCCTTGCTCGGGAAGCAGAGTGGCCGTGGTGGGGGAAGAAGGGTGGAGAGAGGATTTTCATGCCCAGAGGACATTCTTGTTCCACTGTTTGTGTGCTTTGGTCAGTGGGGGCAGTACCCGAGGAATCCTGGGGGGAGAGGGCTGGGGATTGAGACCATCTTCCATCCAGCTTAAAGTAATGGTAGCAGATGGGACATGGATAGGCTGGTTGCTCCTGCACATAAGTGTTCAAGAAACCTGAGAAGGAAGTAGGAGGGACAGAGGAAGAAGGAGACAAGAGATAAAGGGAAGCAGGGAAGGAAGACGGGTGGGAGGGAGGGAGGGACATCCTGACAGTTGGTACTGGCCTTCTGGGGAACTTGGTACATAAAAGGAGCCAACCCTGAGACCCTTGAATACTAGCTATAAATGCAATCACTTTCTCTCTCTGTCCTCACATCATGGGAAAATGGCTGGATTTTCACATCTGAAAGCTGCATTTGAGAGGCTGGGACTTAAATACACAGGTGGCTTGCATACACAAAACTGACGTTGGGAGGGTTTGGAGGGCACCTCCATGAGATGGAGAGACACCTGCCAGAGCAGGCGCAGTGAGGCCCACGGGACAGGTGCACCAGATAGGATCAGCCACAGTGGACAGCAAAAGCACCAGCGGTTTCACGCAAATTCCAAATCTCAGGCTCAGCTGCCAGCACTGATGTGTGGGCAAGCTTCTGTCAGGCACTCTGTCCAGAGCCCCCGGGTGGGATGCAGCGGTGAGATACTCAGTGATGATCTGCAATACACTTCGGGTGCTTGTGGGTGAAGCCTAAGTCATCCAGCCAGAGCCTTGCTGGGAACCCTTTCTGGCCAGATGCCGAGTGTGTCCACCCAGGGAGCATCCCTAGAGCAGACGCACCTGCTGCAGCCTCTGGGGCCAGAACGAGCAGCCACACAGTCCTAACCCCCGAGAGGCTGTGCGGCGTAGCAGTTGGGTGCACAGACTCTGAGTCACACTGACTTGGTTTGGGTCTCAGCTTTGTTGTGATTAGCTGTCTGAGCTTGGGCAAATAACTTATTTTCCTCATCTGTAAAGTAGGGGTGATACTATCAAAGTATCCATCTGAGAGAGCGTTTGGGAGGAGCCAGGGATTAATATACATAAAATGGTTAGAGCGACTGGCACACAAGAAGTAGGGAAGCTTCTTGTTAAGTGTTTGCTCCTACCAGTGTTATCTTGCCCACATGTGGCTCAGATCCCATTGTCTCCAGCCAGCGCCAGTCTGCCCCTGGCACCCTCACAGTCCCCACTTCTAATACTAACTGTGAGGCATGGGAGGGTCTCAGTCACCTCTGCACCCACACCTGTATGCCAAGTGCAGCCACCACACTGAGAGGATCTGGAGACCCTCCAATATGGCTTTTATTTGGTTTTCCTTCATTTCTCCCTGTCTTTTAAAAATTAGTATTTGCATTATGAAAGTAATGCCAGCTGATTATAATAAGTCAAGGACTACAAACATGTATTTGAGTCACTCCTTTCAACCCCCTGATGGCTCCCCGCACTCGCACTTGTAACCCTACTAAATGACTTGGCTCTCTGTTGTTTCTCCCTTTGCTTATGCATACACGTATCCACATATGTTGGGACGTGGTTTGTCCTTCCAATAATGAGATCGTACTCCATGGGTTGTTCCAGAAGTTACTTTTGCAGTTAGCCCTGTATCACGACATTTTCCCACGTCAGTATACATAGGTCTATCTACAAGCACCATAATCCCTTGTCCTCCATGTTAAAGAAATCCAATTATTTTGGTAATTTATTTGGTGATAAAACTTGACCTGGAACTTCTCTTCATTGTTCTATCTATTCCACTTAGGGGGAATATTCATGTTTTGATAGAAAAATATTAATATATTTGATTACACGGTGGTCCCCCTTGGTGATTCATTTAACCCCTATGAAGGTATTACATAATATTTAGTATATGTTGTTTTTAAATATCATTATTTATTAGAATACTATTTTCATATTACTAAGATATATATTATTTAATATTAAATCTGAGAAATTCGAGCTATGAAAACCTATCTGGCCCCAAGAGTTTCAAATAAGAAACTGTGGCCCCATAGCTGCAAAGTATTCCATAGTACTGTTATATCACATTTTATTCAACAATGATCCTATATGGCATTCAGGTTGTTTCCAGTTTTGGTTGCCTATGTGTTTGTCTTGTTATTGGATCAGCAATAGCATTCTTGAGCACACTGTTACATGTTGGTACTTCCATTTTAACTGAATAAATCCCCAGAGGTGGGATTGCAGAGTCAGAGGGTTTGCATACTATGTTCAAACAATTATAATTTATGGTACCTTATTATTATTTTTTAGTTTCTTAAAAGATTTTATTTATTTATTTGAGAGAGAAAGAGCGAGCACAAGCAGGGGGAGTGGCAGGCAGAGGGAGAGGGAGAGGCAGGCTTCCCGCTGAGCAAGGAGCCCCATGTGGGGCTTGATCCCAGGACCCCGGGATCATGACCGGAGCCAAAGGCAGACACTTAACGGACTGAGCCACCCAGGTGCCCAATTTATGGTACTTTAAACAGGACATGAGAGTGTGTGTTTCTCTGAATTGTGACTAGCACAGTAATCAATGATTTCACTTGTTGCAAATCACACGGTGAGGAATGATAACGCACTGCCGATAAGGCTGCACATTTTCCACATGATCAGTCCCCAACCCCCTGGGGAACCGTGTAGAATCTTGATCAATTTTCAATCAGAGCTTTGTCTATGAGATACATTTATACTTTGCTCTGTGTACAGCAAAGATCTCCTAGCCTATTGTCTTTGGACTCTGTTTACAGTATCCCTTGCCTTACAAAAGTCTTAAAAGCTTAAAGAATAATATGTTAATTTTATAGTTTGAGTATATTTTCCTTATAGTTTTCCAGAAGCCTATTCCACCCCTAAGATTTTATATATCTTTCTATATTTTCTTATAATACTTATATATCTTTTATATTTAAATCTTCCAACCATAGATATATAAAAATAGAATATATTTTTGTTGTAATATAACAAATGTCTGGTTTTAGCCACTGTTAGGTAGGGTTGCATAACTGGTATAGAATTGGTGCCAAATCTCATGTTAATCCTTGCAGTACTCCTGTCAGGAGGGTAGGATCACCTGCTTTGTTACCTCAAGCTGCAGAGACCAGGGAGCTGTGCATGGTCACACAGCTGATCTGCGGGGAAGCTGCCGTGTGTCTCCAGCCTCTTCCTGGGGTGAGTGGCTCCCTCGGCCCCATGCTGCCCTCTGCAGAGCTGAGCCAGACAGCCCTGCCCTTGCTTCCTCCCGGCCCTCAGGGGAGTGAGGGCTCTGGCGGACAGCTCTGAAGCATACCTGCTGGGGCTCCCCCGGGAATTCACGCCCAGCAGGTGTGACAGACTGCAAGTTCCACTTCTGGTTTCCATGAACTGTGCTAATTGATGAGCTGTGAGCTTCCTTTAACAATTGAGTGAAGATGTGGAAAAGTGAAAATTAGTGCCACACAAGGCCTCCTACGGGTTCCTCTCAGGAGAATGGAAATTTACTACAAAATTTGCAAATATGAACTCAGTTTTATTAACTCAGGCTATTTGCTTTCCACAGGTTGAAAACATTCAAAACTCAGCAAGAGAAGGAGCTCAAGATGTTGTGTGAGACCCACTAGTACAAGTTTTAATTTGGTATCAATAATCAGGAATCATACTGCCAGCCCTGTTATGCATCCTGCACTCCAGCTATGCTTCTCTCCTCTCTCTGAATGCATGGAAATTCACCTCACCTCCAAGTCTTTGACAGTACTTGAAATGCCCATCCCTCTCCACTGCCTGGTAGACTTCCATTCATTCTTCAAAACCTGGCCCTAGAGTTATAGTACTGGTGGATGTGCATCTGCCCTTTGCTTGCATACTTCCATCAAAGGAAACAGAGGTGGGTATCTGACTGTGTCTTAGTCGGCTCAGGTTGCTATAATAGGATACCACAGACTAGGGGGCTTCAACATCAAACATTTACTTCCCACAGTCCTGGAGGCTGAAAATCTAAGGTCAGGGTGCCAGCATGGATGGATTCTTGGTGACAGCTCTCTTCCTTTGTATGGCAGGTTTCTTGCTGTATCCTCACATGGTGGAGAGAGCTCTGACCTCTTCTTCCCCTAATAAGGGCACCAGTCCCATCATGGAGGCTCCAACCCCATGACCTCATCCAAACCCAGTTACCTCCCAAAGGCCTCAGCTCCAAGTATCATCACGTTGGGGGTTAAGCCTTCAAAATGTGAATTCTAAGTGGGGGGCACAAGCATTCCATCCCTAGCACACTGATTTAGGCCTCTCCCCTGGGCCCTCCACTCCCCTCCAGTGTTACTCCAATCTTGGCATCCACCATATTGTATCTGTCACCTTGTCTGTCTCCTTGAGGCTAGGAATCTTGCCTTGCTCATTTCTGTCTCCAGGACCTTAGCAATGGCCTGGCCTGGGGAAGGTATTCTTCTGTTGACTGATTGACCAAATAAGAGACTGAATGAAAGAGATATGGTGAGCAAACCCTGTCACCTTTCTTCATTCCCTACTGCTTAGAGCCATCACAATATTCACAGGAGTCGATGACATTCCATGTCAACTTTTGACTGTGAAGACTGCAGCCATGTCGCTTTCTCAGTCTGACCTCAGAGGGTGGGCCAGCCACCCTCTCCATGAATTGTGTACTCATGGATGCTAGTGGCAGGGTTGGCGCTATGAGGAGTTGTAACCAGGGCTATTTTCGGAGTATAAAAATACTTGACAGCCATGTGACTTTCAAGGACTCTCGCCCATTTCTTCATGCAGGGACTATTTATGGAGCGTGGCCGGTCTGCGCGAATCTGGGGAGGGGCTTGAAACCGCAATGCCAGGATCTGTGTCATGGACTGAGGGGCTGGGGATGGTGGGGATTCCCTGGTGCTGAGGACCCATCCACAGTCGTTCCCTGGCGCCATAATTGCCTTGCCACCACCCCGAGTCACCTCGGTGCCACCAGTGCCATTGAGCCAGGCTGGCTCTGGCACCTCCCCGAAACGTTACTGGGGAAGGCACACAAAGCCTTCTTGGATTTCGCTGCATTTTCATTTCCTTCCTCTGCAGCTACATTGCACAAATATCAATTTCTGGTCCACCATGCCCCTTGCCTCCCCTTCTCCGCTCTCAGCCCCTGTAATGAAGTCCCCCCACAAGGGTATTGACCAGATGCATGAGGGCAGTGCGCTCATGTCACTGAGACCTACAAGCCCACACCTGGGAGAAGACGGGGTCTGCTCGGAGGGGCCAGTCAGCGCGGAATGACAGGCCGCATATTGGAGCAGAGTGAATTCTTTCTGGATCTGTCCTCTGGACGCCACACTTGGACACACTGTCATGCCTCCCTGTGAACTCCTGGGAGTGGGTGCTGGGGTAGTGCCACTAGGGGGTGGTAGACCGGGAATGCAAATGGAAGGCAGTCGGTCTACAAGAGAAGATCACCTCCCGCATTATTCCCTGCCCGTTTCCCTTTCATCAGACTTGAATTTGGAGTCAAGTCTCTCATGAACATCTGTCCCCACCTTCGCTGGTTTACAGGGACTACGTCATGCCTAAGTGGAGGCCAGAGTGGTGCTGCCCCAAAGAAGCAGCTGGAAGCCCCCTGGGGAAGAAACCAGGGTCGATGAGACCCATGGCAGGCTCCAGGCTCCCGCTGGTAATTACCCCACTTCTGAGATGTCAGTGTGATGTCACGCTGGCCCTGATCTTCCACTCGGGATCACACACCCCAGGCACTCTCCCCTCCCACTAATCTTCATGGACGTCAGAGTGAACTTATTGCAGGACAACAGAAAAAAGAAAGAAAGAAAAAGAAAAAGAAACCAAATCAAATCCCAGAGCACAAGCTTATCCAGGCTTCATCGGGTGACAGCAGCAGGAAGACTGAACTGTTTCGGAGCATGTCTGCCTGATAAGAAGAAATGGCCCCTTGGCTTTCTTCTGTTCCATTTGGATTGGCCTCCTCCCGTGTCTTGGTCATGCGGTGGGTATCCAGGGCCATGAAACCATCTGATCGTGACTTCATAAAGCACTCTGCAGGATTTGCGGCTGGCTCATCTGCTGCCTCGGGGAATCCACCTCATCCAAGTCTTCTGTGGGAACAGTTCTCAACAGTTCTGTTTCCCTGTTTTCTCTCCAGCCACTAGGTTCCTGGGTTAGTCCCTGCCTTATGGCCAAGGCCACATGACCAATCCACTCTCCTTCCACGCTGTGTTGGGCATATGATTTTATGCAATTACATGAGTGAATCACAGTGAATACCATTTGTAGAGAGGTTTTCAAAGCGCTTTCCCAGCTGTGATCTGCTCTGTACAACTCAGTAGGACCAGGCTGGAGACGATCTCCTGACACTTAGCATCCTGACTCTCTTTCGCTCTCTTTCTTCCATCTTCCTTCCCTCCCTCCCTCCTTCCTTCTTTCCTCTCTGTTTTTCCTTCCTCTCTTTCTTCTCTTTCCCTCTCTTTCTCTTTCTCCCTCCCTCCCTTCCTTCCTATCGTTAACACACAATGTTACATTAGTTTCAGTTATACAACATAGTGGTTCAACAAGCTTATACACTGTGCTATGTTCACCACATTCCACTCCTTTCTTTGCTACTCCCTGTATCACAAGGGCCGGGGGCGGGGGCGGGGTGGGGTGGGGAACACATTTCCTGACTCTCTTGCAGCTAGGGTTCTCGATGAGATTTATGGTCTGCCAACAAGAGACACTCAGGAGAGGTTTGCAAGGTGGAAGTAAAGCAGAGTCTGTCTGTTTGGGACGGAGCCAAAGGATGGACAAGCTGGGTAGAGAGGGGTCTTTGCCGAGGCTGGACATTTGTTAAGGTGGCCTCGTCACTGGTGTGAGCAGCTAGGAAGTGACTGTCCAGCCCAAGGTCCTTGAGCCAGAATCCAAGCCCCAGGCAGGTTTGACCACAAGGCCTACCACCTCCCTTCTTCATCAAGCTGCTTTCTCTTGGGTGCCCTGCCGCCCACACTGGCACATGCACAAGGGATGTGGAGCTGCCTCCACTCCAGCCCAGGGGATGGCCAGGTCACTGCTTTCCCTAGAGCTCACCCTCCCAGTCAGTCCAGGATGTGAGCCTCCCCTCCAGAGAGATGTGCACCCTGAAGCCTGGGGCCAGGACCCTTGTGCCTCCAGCCTGGTTATCGAACACTGTTCAGGAAACAGGGAGTGATTAAGATGATCATTTTCAGGCAGAGCAGGAATTTGGACCCAGTGTCAGTGGAGACAATAGAAACTCACAATTTCACAAAGAAGGATTCACATCAGTAGATTCTTGGCCCTTCTCCACCCCTTCCTCACTGCCCAGAGATTATGTGAAGGGTCATTTTGGGATGGACAAACTAGCCTTACATAGTTTAGCTCTGCCTGGGTAGCTGAGGGACCCCTGACCTTCCGAGTTCTTGGTCGCATTCGAGCGATCACTTACCCAGCTGGGGTTGGACGTGGGAGGTGAGTCTTCCTCTCTCTGGGGTTATGGAGTAGGAAGAGCCTTTTGACTCACACAAATGCCAGCTTTGAGCAGCAATGAAGGTGATATGTTGTCCCCTATCTGCCACCTCCTTGTTTTATTTTTTATTTGTTCAAATCCCATATGGGGAAGATGGGGCTGTGATAGGTCGAACTGTGTTCCCCGCCTCCCTGCCCCATTCATATGTTGATTACTAACTCCCATGATCTCAGAATGTGACTTCATACAGGTAGGGTCACTGCAGATGTAATTGGTTAAGATGATTTCATACTGGGGGGGGGCCCTAATCCAGTAAGACTGGTGTTCTTATGTAAAGGAGACATTTAGACACAGACATGCACCTGGGGAAACACCATGTGAAGTCTGGAATTATCCTGCTCCAGCCGAGCGACTGCCCCAAGCTAGCAGAGAGAACTGGAACAGACCCGTCCCTGGCTCCTCCTAGGGGGCGTGGGTCTGCACCATGAGACAATACATTTCTGTTGTTTGAGCCTCTCAACCTGTGGGACTTTGTTACAGCAGCCCTAGGAAACTGAGATGGGGGCGCTATTTCTGGGAGTCAGGGACTCCCAGAGCCGGGTCATTAGGGCTTTAAGACTCCCTTCTGGCATTGTGTTGCAGCAGAAACTTCTCCTCTTGCAGCCTTCTGAAAAGAACCACATTACAATCCTTCCAAGGACACCCAGAATTTAAACCCCACTCCTGCACTCTGTCCTTAAACTCTTGGGACCCCCTCTAAATAATGACACTGCTGTTGGTCCCTCAGACTCAGAAACAGCCCTGCCCACTGAGGTGCCTGGGCGGCTGCCCCCCACTTCCTTCTCAGCTGCTCCAAACCCTGCATCTTCTTCCCTTTGCAGCTTTAAATCCCCATCTCCTTGAGCTGTGGGCCCTCAGCCCTAACCTACACTCAACCCTCTCCCCACGCTTCCCTAAGATGCTCTTTCTTCCTTCAACTTCATTTTACTCCAGGGATGGTCTTTCTCTGCTTTAGCTGCTGGTCAAGAATACCCCACATCTCAGAAGAGAATTACAGTGCTTGTTCGAGAAGACAAAACCCAGACTGAAGGAACAGAAAGCACAGCAGACACGGGGGGGGAGGGGAGCAGAAAAGCTTGTAGGAAAGCCTTGGATTTTGTGTAACCAGCAGAACTTGAACGTTATTACTAAAATATTAATGCATTTATTTAATTATGTTTATTATAAACAGCCAACCAACTTGTTCTCAGGGAAAACAGTCAATGAGATCCATGATTAAACTCTTTAAATAGCAGGATGCCTGGGTGGCTCCGTGGGTTAAGCATCTGACTTTTCAGCTCAGAGTTGGACAGATCTCCTGGGTCCCATGATCTCAGGGTCCTGGGATGGAGTCCTGCATTGGGCTCCCTGCTCAGTGGGGAGTCTGTGTCTCCCTCTCCCCTACCCGCCCCCCCCCCCCGCTAGTGGTCTCTCTCTCTCACTCTCTGTCTCTCAAATAAATACATAAAATCTTAAAAAAAAACCTCTTTAAATAGCAACACATAGCATCTGTTTTGTACTTTTTGTAACGCAATTAACAAAAGGTTAAGGGGATCTAATGTTTGTCACGGAGACTATAGTTAGTAATACTGTATTATATTTTTGAAATTTGCTAAGAAGGTAAATCTTAAGTGTTCCCACCATACACAAAATGAAAAGGTAACTATGTGAGGTGATGGATTGCTAATTAATGTGATTGAGGTAATAATTTCAAAATGTACACATACATACATTAAATCATGTTCACCTTTAAAATATCACATTGTACAACCTAGTATATACAATTTTTATTTGCCAATCACACCTCAATATAGCCCAAGGTAAAAAAGGCAAAAATGACTAAGAAAGAAAAAAGCTGACGAGTGGCTCATGATATAAATCAGAGAGAGGACCATGGTCAAAGCCTCTTGGGGAGAAGACTTGTGTGTTCTATGGAGAATTCCCTGCTCCTAAATTTCCCTTCTGCACTGCCTGAAAAGGTACTCATGGAATGTTAAAGTTGGGGATGGTGAATGAGTCATTCGCTCTTTAGTATGAAATAGAGTTTCAGTGCCGTGTCGCAACACTAGAAGAGACAGCCCGATGAAATAGGAGCTTAGAGAAGAGTGAGGAGGGCAGGTCCACAGGCCCTTGGGGAAGTGTGTGGATGCTGCAAAGCCAGAGGCAGGGTCGGGACACTGTGAGAGTCATGTGGGAGGGGCGGAGGATAGGGCTCTCAGAGAGTTGGGGGGAGGTCTGGAAGGAAAGTGGAAAGGGGCTGAGAGGTGAGACTGAGTGTGGAAGGGGAGGGATGGATGGAGACCCAGAGCTCAGGAATGAGGAAACACAGGGAAGCCTGTCTGCCAGTGTCCTTGCGTGCGGCGGCCTCAGGAGCCCTGTGGCCAGGGGCTGGGACGACCAGCCGTGAACTAGGGAGTCACATGGGCCCGGGGCTCATTTCCTCATAGATGAAATGGCTGAATTATTCCTACTGAGTTGTGTTCCCACCTTAATTTTACTTCTGAAAGATACTCAGGGCCCTAGAAGGTCTTTACCCAAAGGTCTCTGTCAGTTGTTGGGACAGGACCCTTAGTCCAGACCCCTGATTTCCAGGACAGCCCTGTTATCTGTCCTGCGTAACCCAGCCTGGGCCCCTTCTCACTGCTTCTGAGCACTTTTTATGCCCTGATGTTGTGCTGGGTTGTCTTTCTTATACCTTCACTGTCTTGTCTTATACCTGCACCACACCTGCAAGGCCCCATGGCTTCTCTTTTACTGCTTCGAAGGCCCAAACTCAGAGGGGTGAAGTGACTTGCCCAAAGACACACAGACGGTTGGGGGGTCAGCTGAGCACATCTGGGGATCCTGACTTATACATGCTAACGGGGGCCTTGATTTGCATCCCCAGCTATAGCCAGTTCTCCTGGCATCTTGAGGTCACCGTTGACCTTCCATTCTGGAGGAATTTCAATCTGCTGCCCCAAAGCACCCAGGCTGGTTTCAGCTTCTGGCAGGACATTCGAGCCCAGGTTCCACCACTCCCACCCCACCTCCCAATACTGAGGAGCTTACACAATGAGGTAGGATTCCCCGAGACACACCGGGGACACATACGGGGTCCTAGAGGGGCTTCTAGAAGGAGCCACAGCCTGCAGCTGCTGGGGTCGGGGAGGGAGGCTCAGAGGAGGCATATAGAAGAGGCTGCAGACTCATCCCTGCACGATGCAGCAGCTCCCCCAGGAAACTCCTCAGCTGCTCACTCCATCCCACCCTCCTGAAAGCCCTTGGGGATGAGGCCCCCAAAGCAACGTCACTGAATTTAGTGTTCAAGGCTGTTGTGATGGTTAAACTGCAAACTTGCCCTAGGCTGTCCGATCAGCTGGGCTGTGCACTGTTGGGCCGTGCCCTAGACCTATGGTGATGGGCATCACATCCCTGGGAGTGAGCCAAAACACAGAGGCCCAGTCTTGCTAAAGCAAGACAGGGAACGGCCTTGGATTCTTACCAAGTCCCCCAGGAGATTCTAATGAGACCAAAGTTGGGCATGGAGCCTTGCTTCTCAAAGTGTGGTCCATTGACCAGAAGCGTTGGCTTCACCTGGGAGCTGTTAGAGATGCAGAATCTAGGCCCCACCTCAGACCTACTGAATCAGGGTGTGTATGCACATGAAGGCTTGAGAAGCTGGGGGACGGAAGGCTTCGTGGATTATTGATTACTGATTCCTGGCTTGCCAGGCATACACGATGCCATTTGATCCCCATGATAATCGGGAAGGTGGACACCAGTTTATGTTTCACAGAAGATGACACTGAGGCTCAGAGAGGTAAGTGACTTTTCTGAAGCCATGGGTCCACAGGTAGAGGAACTCCACAGCCCTACCTCACATTCCCACCTCTGCCCCGTCATCCCCACACCGGGACATGAGCAGCTCTGCCTTTAGCCACAAAACCTTCCAATACATTGGGCTTGACTCACTGTGCTGGACACAGACCAGAAATTACACAGATGTGCGTCCACCAGAATTAAACAAAAAAAGGCTTTCTAATCAACCCTCAAATCCAACTCCCCAGGACCCCAGTCTCCCAGAGCCTCAAACTGCCTGCTGAAAGAGTCTCTGTAAAGCATGCATAACAGGCTTACCATGTTCATCCAGCAAGATGTTGTCTGGCTTGATGTCTCTGTAAGAGAAAACAAATAGGCTGACAACGTGATTCCTATTGAAGAGCACACGACAAACATGAAGCTTGGGGACAAATGCCTCACAACATCCAGAGTGCCTGTCTCTCCCTCAGCATGAGGCTCAGATAGGGAGCAGGGAAGTAATTAGGATAACAGAGAGCCTGTGTTCTTGCTTCCTTGTTTTGCAGAACCGCAAGTCGACTGTGAATACTTTCTTCCCGAATATTCTTAACAACTTCTGGTTTTGAGACTTCCACGAGTCTGCTCATTGAGCACCTGGTCTCTGCCAGCAGATAGAGATTCTTCCCCCCTCCCCCTGATATAACGGAGCCCCCCCACCTTGCTAAGGAAACCTCCCCAGGATTAAGCTCTCTGCTCTACAGATACAGGGAGGAGGTTCCGGGAAGGCTTGGCAATTTGTCCGGGTCCGAGATCAGCTTCACCCAGCCCTCAGCCAGTTTTTTTCAGTGTCTGTGAGCTAGGAAGGGCTTGTATAACTTTAAGGAGTTGTGGAAACAAAATAAGACACACACAAAAAGCAAAAACAAAAGGATGTACAACAGAGACTCATGTGGCCCTCAGAGCCTGAAATATTTATTATCTGGTTCTTCTGGGAGAAAGGTTGCTGATCCTTTTTCTTAGGGCAGGGGCTGGGGAGTTTCTGGAAAGTTCCACTCTACATTGCCATTAGAGCAAAGGGCTTCCAGCTCCAAGTTGTGCTTATTCAACACAGGGCTTGCTTTCTTCACCTCTGCTCCACGTGCCTAGCATGATGCCTGTCACTTTTAGACACTGTCAGAAAACAATCAGAGGGGGACAGCAGTCCAAGTGTAAGAAGACATTGTACTCCGGACAATTTCAGTAGGGGGAAAATGGCCTCAATTCTAAACACAATTTGGATGAGTGGGAATTTACAGCCCAGGGCAGGTGGGGGTCGTGGATGCAAAGTTACTAACTGGAAACATCTGGAGAGGGGGGTTCTGGCGAAAGTCACCCCACAGGATTCTTGCTGAAGGCAGGCTGGGGCACTGGACATCACCTGGGGGATGAGGACCTGACCAGATACGGAGGGGGGCGGTTCTCACTAAACCGAAGTCACAGGTCCTCGCTAAGACTGGACAACGCAGGCATGGACAGCAAAGCCCAAAAGTTGAGGCCTAGTTGCAAAAGAACCCACAAGAGCCTGGATAGAATTTGGTTGAGGATGCAGAGCTTTTGTCAACACACAGGAAACATGAATGAGGGAGGATGGAAGAATGAATGTAAAAAAAAAAAAAAAACCCCAAAACACAAAAACAGCATTCGAGAAACTCAATTGACATCTTCAGCCCTGATTTACTATCATCAACATGCACACACTTTCCAAAGCTCTTTATTAAAACCATAGACTTGAGAAAGGCAAACCCCACTCATTCATTTATAATAAATGTCAAATCTTCTGAGACTAATGACACCTTGCTTCGAACTAAGAAGCGTTTGCTCCTGAGTTTATCAAATAGTAATTCTACCTGAAAACGCACCATGGTTGTTTGTAATGATGCGATACAATGTCTATGGCTTTGGGGATGAAAGAAACACTCAAACTATATATTTAAACTTTTATTTTCATGGGGACTTTTTGAGCCATGATTCGTGACGAGCATTGAGCAAATGGGCCCCTGCAGCTGTTGAATTCACAAAACATCCACAGTGAACAGAGATGATTCGCGGAGTTCCCATGGGGAGGATGGGCTTGAGAACTCAACAAAATTAAAACAAAGGGCAGAAGACCCCAGAGTTAAAGGTTTGTGTATCAAACCAGCAACCACTTGGTCCCTGTGCAGAGTGCCTCCCAGGAGGGGTCTAAAGAAAAGGGGAAATAAGTACTTGTCAAGAATGCAAACACAGCAGCAAAAATTTTTTTTAATTAAATTTAATTTAATTTAAATTCAATTAATTAACATATAGAGTGTTATTGGTTTCAGAGGTAGAGGTCAGTGACTCATCAGTTGCATGTAACACCCAGCGCTCATCCCCTCATGTGCCCTCCTTCATGCCCATCCCCCAGTCACCCCCTCCCCCCACCCCCTCCCCTCCTGCCACCCTCAGTTTGCTCCCTAGAGTTAAGAGTCTCTTAAGCTTTGTCTCCCTCTCTGATTTTTTATTTTATTTGAAAGCAATCCCGTAAGGCCTGGCATGACCTTGTTTGGGGTGTGGGGAGCAGGGAGGAGGTGGCTGTGGCCTAGGAAGCATGAACCCCAAAACGCTTGCAAGGACTACGGCTGGATGCTAAAGGTGCCCCTTGGGGCTTTGCTCTTGCCCCCTTCCCTCCCCCTCCCTCTCTTCGTTCTCACCCCCCTCTCCCTGTCTCCCTTCTTCCCTTTCATAGGAGACTCACCAGGCAGACTCCAGCAAAGCAGCACAGAGGAGTCAGAGAGCCTGAGTCACTTGGGATTTAATAAGAATAGCATTTTATGGGCAGAGCATCTTATCAGGGCCGCGGGGTCGCGGGTTTCAGGGCCGTTCCCTCCAGCTCTATTTTTCTCCTCGATGGTATCTCAGTGCTAGCGCGTCATCCTGTTCCAAATGGGCTCATGCGTTTGGAAGGCACATTAAGAGCTCTGCGTGGATGGAAGGCTGTGACGGTGTTTTCTGAGGACAGGCCCATAATTTCAGAGCTGCGCAGACTGGTACTTTGAGGGAAAATATGCAGGCGAGGCTATAAAACCCGGTTCTTGCTCTTGAATTATTTTCCAGCCCCCAAATAAAACAAAACATAAAATGTCAGCTGGGCTATTTTAAAAAACAGCACAGACGTGGCTCTGACCCCCGCTGCAAGGGAGGGCGGTGAGGACACCTCTGTGTGCGTCCTTTGGTAGGCATCCTCCATCGGCAGCTGTGCGCAGCAATAAAGACAAAAACTGGAGAAGAGCCACTTTTGTGGAATGAAAGCTGTGGGTATTTTACCACCGGAGGGAGAAACACGCGGTTGGCATGCACAGAGGCAGCAGGCGGAGGTGGGAAAAGCCGCATCCTGAGCCCGTCTCTGGCTGGCCCCAGGGCCCTGGCTCGCCACCCAGTGGGGTTCTGGTTCCTCACTCCTCATTGGAGGATGTGCACTGCACAAAGTTAGAGCGAGGATTGGTTGGCATCAGTCATGTTTATTCTGCACGTTGTTAAAGCACCTCGTGTACATCCTGTTTCAGGAACTCACCTTTATTGTGTTTTTATTGTATTTTGTTTAGAGCAAGAAAGAGAGCAAGAGAGAGAGAACATGAGTGGGGGGAGGGGCAGAGGGAGAGGGAGAAGCAGGCTCCCTGCTCAGCTTGGAGCCGGACGCAGGACTCGATCCCAGGACCCTGAGATCATGACCCGAGTGGAAGGCAGATGCTTAGCTGACTGAGTCACCCAGGCACTCTAGTGTGTTTTAATACACAAATTCAATGAGCCAGTCGTCTGATCCAGAAACTTCGGTGGCTCCCCACTGTTCACCAAGGAATGGCCCGGAGAGCATCAGCGCAGCTCTGGGCAGAGGGAAAACAGGCTTGCCGGGGTGGTCGGCAGAGGCTGTGGTCAGAGATGTGTTTGTGGAGGTGGGTTGAGGCCACTTGTGAAGGGCATTATTTGATGGAAAAGCCAACTTGAGGTGGTTAGACCTCAGGGGAGATTCTTGGGTTTCCTTCGGTCTGGCTGAACACCAGTGACCCCGCTTGATTTCGGTGAGGATTTAGGGGAGCAACCAGCACAGGGCCAGGTGCATGGGAGCCGTGCTCATTGCTAACAGAGGGAGATGCAGACACATCAGTGTGAGGCTGGGCTAACGCGATGGTCCCTGAGGGAGGGTGTAGAGGCATTTGTGGGGCTCTGCGGGGATTGGTAGGAAGTCACCTAGGCTGCTGACCTCCGTCTTAGCCAGCTTGAGCGGGGCCTTGCACCCATCTACCAGCAAGCTGACGTGGGACAGGAAGCTATTGGCCATGGTTCTCCTATTTTGGATTTCACCATACCGGCATGGACTGTTCTAGAAACTGGGAAACAACGTTGAAAATGTACATCGTTGCTACTCAAATCTTACTTCTTTCTCTCCCCTCTCTCCTGCTTCCTGCTGAAGGTGGGGACCATGGACAAACCCCAGCCCCCAACACGACTCACTAATGTTAACAGCAGTACCGGTCATATTAACAGATAACCTGTACTGAGCGCTCATCGTGAGCCAGGGGCAACTTCTCGCACACTACATGGATTTAACACGGACGGTGGCTGCCATCAGGTACAAACACAGCACTTCCTACGTCACTTCACTTAGTTCTGACACTGCTCCCATCCTACCGATGAACAAAGAACAATTACAGGGGGTCAGAGCTCACGTCTTGGCAGACAAGACCCAATTCTCGTGGGGCCCTGTCTCTAGATCAATGTTCTCTGCCTGGGAGAAAAAAAAAAAAAATCTCAAGGGAAAAATGCGTGAGTTCCCGGAATCTAAAGTAGGCAGTCATAGCTGGAGGAGCATGCACCTAATAAGTATCCGATTTGATAAATACGATTACATTATCCGTATTTCAGGATATGTTTCTTTATTACAACACCCACACACAAGGTCGTATTTCTTTTTTAATATGACCCAAATGGCTTTGCAAAGCATGAATCTGACTGTCCCTTCTCACATAAATCCCCTTAATGGCCCTCTGCTACCCACAGTGCCTCTGGCCGGCTCTACCACAATCTCAAAAATAAAAAGTGAACACTGAGATGTGGTTGTCAACTTGTAAACCCATCAGCTGGGGGCATCAAACAGCCAAGGACCCCCTGGTACTCAGCACGGGAAGAGGAGACATTCTCCCCCTAGAAAAGTCCTAAGGACGCAATGCAGAGCGGGGCACGGCGCTCACAGGCCCATGACCATTTGTGGATGCGTGTTTAGAAAGCCCAGCAGAGCAGGCCGCCCCGGGGCCTTCCCCCCACCTCGGCTCTCAGTGGCGTGCCCTCCCCACTACCACCTGCCCCCGAAGCTGCAGGTTTTAGGACAGGTTCAACTGTAACCTCCTCCTGGAGTAGTAGCGGCTCAAATAGTGTCCCCCAAATTCGTGTCTACCCAGCACCCGTGAACGGATGTCATTTGGAAATAGTGTCTCTGCAAAGGTAATTAAGATGAAGTTGTACTGGTTTACCAGGTGAGCCCTAAACCCAACAACTGGTGCTCTTATAAGGAGAGGAAAAGACACAGAGGCAAACAGAGAAGGCCATGTGAAGACAGAGGTGAAGCCCGGGGTGGGGCTGCCACAAGCCAAGGTCACGCGGGAGCCAGGTGCATGGGAGCTTCATTTATCCTCATAAACCTGCATTCGCTTCCTGGGGCTGCTCTAACAAGTTACCGCAAACCTAGTGACCTAAAACAAAATAGATTTTTTTCTCGTACAGTTCTGGAGGTCAGAAGTCCAAAATGAGTCTTCGGAGGCTAAAATCAGGTGTCAATAAGGTGTGTTCCTTCTGGAAGCTCCAGGGGGGAATCTGTTTCTCCGCCTTTCGGCTTCTGGAGGCACCCACGTTTCTCGACTGGTGGCCCTGTCTTGCCTCCCAACCTCTTGGTTCTGTCCTCACATTTCCTACTCCTGACTCCGACCCTCCTGCCTCCTTATAAGGACAACTGTGGTGTCATCTTGGACCCGCCTAGATGATCCGGGATTATTTTCCCATTTCATGATCCTTAACTTAATCACGCATGCAAGTTCCTTTTGCTGTATAAAAGCATCACATTCACAAGGTTTGGGGGATTAGGATGTGGCATTGTTGGGGGTCCATGGTCCAGTCTGCATCGTGTTCCCCTGCAAATTCATGCATTGGAGTCCTAACCCGGGACCTCAGAATGTGACTATATTTGGAGACGGGGTCTGTAAAGAAGTACAAGGTAAAACCAGGTCATTAGGGTGGGCCCTCAACCAATTTAACTGGAGTCTTCATAAGAAGAAGAGATTAGGCTACAGACAGGCACAGAGGAATGACCCTATGAGGACATGGGGAGAAGACGAACACCTACACGCCACAGAGAGAGGCCTCAGGGGAACCAACCCTGCTGACACCTTGGTCTCAGATTTCCAGCCTCCAGGACTGTGAGGAAGTAAATTTATCTTTTTTAAGCCACCCAGTCTGTGGTATTTTGCAATGGCAGTCCCCCAAAACTCATATAGGTGGGCAGTATTATTATCCCCGTTACTGGTCAGTAAAACTGAGGCTGAGGGCAGTGAGGTCACAGAGTCAATCCATGGTAGAGCCAGGACATACCAGTTAGAGACCCACATCTTGGTTTAAGGGCATGAAAGCATTCTGCAAATGTACGCACAGCCTAAGAAGGTAGTTCTGCCTTGCATCTAGCTAAGACCCCATCCTGTGCCTCCAGGCATGTTCCTCCTATTATCTGGAAGAGAACGAGCATCCAGTCAAGCCACGCTCGGGGATTGTTCGTTTTCCTTTAATCCTGCAAAGAACAAACATCAGCATGGTTGACATTGATTAATCCAGTTGAAGAGCTGTGCTTCTCCACGGGGCCAGGGTGTAAACTTGGTTACTAAGGTAATTGCATTCAGTTAATTATCCCCAAGTATGTCTCATGGAGATTTTGAAGCTTTCAGGATTCACAAACATCTTCAAGGATGCACTGGGTTCAATTAATTCATTTGCGGACAGGTGAGCCTGACGACATACCCAACGTGCTATCTGAGATGCAGTGGGGGGGTCACCTTCCCAGTCAGGTCAGGAAGGGTCCGTGAAGCCCTCGGAGACCCACCCAACTCGAGGTTATCACTTCTAGTTGCTCCTAGAAACCTGAATTGCTGTGGTGTGTCCGTGAGTCAGCCTTCTCCGCCAGAGCCAGAGAGCAAACTCAAGGCAAGAGCCGTTGCATGGCATATGGAGATCAAGAAAAGTGTGTAGAAGAACAGGATGCTTGCCCAGACATCCTGTGATGCTGGAGAAAACTTTGAATCCTTCACCCATGGCCAGTGGTTTAAATCCCTACTCTATGACTGCTTGGGTCTCAGTTTTCCCTATCTGTAAAACGGGGATAAAATGAAATCATGTATGTAGAGAACCTGGCTCAGTTCCTAGCACACAGGAGGTGCTCAATAAATGGTGATTATTTTTCCCGGCCCGACCCATTCCTACTTTGCACGGAGTTTAGAGGAAACAGGATGTGGTAGACAGGAAGACAGAAGAGCTGACCAACACAATTAGGACCACCTCTCACGTGTGTGCAGTTTTACAGTTCATGAAACCCCTTCCCACCTGCAATTCATTTAATCCTCCCGACAGCACCGAGAACTGGCCTCATCTTCCTTTCACGAGCAAAGGAACGGAAGCAAAGCGACTCCTGCATAGTTACAGTTAAAAGTAGCAGGGGGATTTGAACCCAGCTCCGCTGACACCCATCTTGGGCTCTTTCTCTTCCGTGTTCTGGGTGGGGTAGAGAGGCTGGGGCAGAGCCACTTGGCCTACCTGCACGGGCCTCCCCTCCATCACAGTCCTTGTGTCTGTGCAGCCTCCCGTGCCTGGAGCGCTCCCCAGCCTCCGTGAGTTCTTGCTCGCCATCACTCCCACCAAGAAGCCCTCCGTGGACCAGGTCACAGTCCAGCATCATCCTGGTCCTGCACGTCACCGTCACAGCAGTGACCACAGTCAGCATCCACGTGTGTGATGATCTGATTGAGGCTTTTCTCTCCCAGTGGGCTCTGAATCATGGACCCACAGCTAGACTCGCAGCCCTGGCACCACCGTTGATTAAGTTACTAAATCTATAAGCTCATCAGGAGGCACTGGGCGAACACTGGTCAGAACTCTAATATTCGAGTGCAGGGGTGTCTAGGGGCCCGGGTGCACAGGCCCAGTTAGGGTCAGGTCCCGGCTTGGCACTTAGGGTCCTGGTCTAGGCGGGGATCCTCCAGGACTCAGCTTCCCCAGAGACCATGGCCTTGCTCTCATTTTATTTCACTCACTTCTGGCAGCTTGTAAATTGTCACGATGATTTAGTTTTGTATTCTCCCGGATTCAGTAATCCTACTGGGTCCTGAGTGGCTGGGTGTGAGCAGCGCTGTGAATCTTCAGGAGCCCCTTGGTCCCCCCGTGGCACCCGATTCTTTCCTCTTCTGGTAAGATGTTCAGACGATGGGCCCTACGTTCGTAATCCCAGAATTCCTTTCTGATGCAAATGCTGGAGAGAGTTCATGTCCGTATGAGGACCTAGTCGTACATCCGCTGAACGCAGCAGCGCGGGGACAAGGCGAGGCTGGGCCACCGTCAGGAATGACCCTGTTGCCTTCCAGACAAAAACACTAACATTCAGAAGAGAAGGTAACTTCCTTGGGTGCCCCCGTAAAGGGGCACCAGGACTGGGATTTGAACTTTGTTTCCCCAACTGTCATAAACTTAATAGCGTGGATTTTATCTGAGTCACTGACAAAGACAAAGGTATTTTAGAGCTAAAACAGACCTAAGAAATAATTGGGTTTATTATGAATAACTGAGAAGTTCAGCTACTTGCTCTAAATCACAAATATGTGCCTTTCGATGGGCTCAGGTCAGGGTTGATCTATCTCCATGCTCTCTGTGCCGCCAAGAACCTGTTTTTCCTGCATCCACTGCTCTTCCTATGAACTCGTCCCTCCAGACCAGTTTACCGCCACATAGTGGGCAGGGCTCGGGGCTCACACCTGATGTGAGATCTTTTGGGTATTCAGGGCACATTTATTGACACCTCCCTCTGCCGGCAGTGGTCCTGGTGCTGTGGGTACGGCAGCAAACAAAACAGGGTATCTGGAGTCGATAAAACAACGCTTACATTCTAGCGGGAAGGAGGTACACAGGCAGAGACAGAGATGCACACCATGCACTGGGGGACAATCACGGGAGAGCGGCGGAGGGTACTGTTTTGAGAGGGATGGTTGGGAGCAGGTCCCTTGAGAAGGCAGACAACAGAGCATCATCCCGGTCCTGCACATCCCTGTCACGGCAGTGACCACAATCAGCATCCACGTGTGTGATGATCTGATTGAGGCTTCGGGGGCCGGGGACTGGGGACCAGAAGCTTCTTTCTTTACTTTGAGTGTGACAAAAAGGCCTGGGGATCCTCGAGGACAAGTGCACCTCCCCACTTGTCTTCACAACAGCCCTGGGATCAGGGTCATTATCTCCACGTTCCAGTTGAAGAATCTTGAACCTAATAACATTTGGTAACTTTCCCAGAATATGGCCAGCCTCTGGGAAAGTCCCCCTCCCCTGATGGAATGAGCCCCTCTGTAGGAGTAGAGAGGGAGCCCCAGAACCCCTGGAAAAAACGCCGTCCTTGCACTCTCCACGCTCTCCTCACGGCGTCCTGCCTTGGGACGGCAGGGACGGATCTACCAGCCCGCTCTTCCTTGGATGCTGGGCACGGGATCCCAGCCATGCCTCATCCTCTGGAGTGCAAGCCCCGCTGGAAACACATCCTCAGTCCCCACTTCTTCCCTCACCTGCCCTGCTCCCAGCACCCTCCACTATCCTTCCTGGAACTCACAGCTCAGCTCCTCCTTTGAGCTTGCTGTAACCCCATGGGCTATCCGTGGAGGACACTGCCCCCACCCCAATCCTCTCTAGCGGGCGCCTTCCCATCACCCCTCAGAGCTCTAGGCCAGAGGAGGGCAGGTGTCCCCTTGCTCCAGATTGCCCCTGTTCCCACCTTCCACCTCAACTCCGCCACCTTTGAAGATGGGGCCATCGGACTACACTGTCTCCTCCCTTCCCTGCTCTAGGACCCTACAGAGACACCTGGGAAGGTCTCACCAAGCCAACAGCACTCAGTCCCTGGTTCTCTGCCTCCCTGCAGTGCACCCCAGATGTGAGTCCTGGTGATGCAACAGCCACGTGCCTGGGCACCCAGCCTCTTCAGTCCCTGACCTTCTCTTTCGCAAAGATCTCGGTATTCACTCTGCCTCCACCCCTCACCCCGCAGTCCCTCCCCAGGACTTATTGTCCCCTGACCTCTCAGGCACTGCACTCTCAAGCCCCCCATGGCCACCTTCTAGTAGCACACCCCTGTCCCCTGTTCCTGCCTCCTACAGCTCTTCCACCCACCACATCCACAACCCAATGGTCTCACTGCCTCCTCGCTGTTTGCCTGCCAGGCTCGGTGTTAGCAGCTCTCACAGCCCAAAGTCCACTGTCCTCATCTACAGCATCGCCCTCCTGCCCGCTGCCGCCAACCTTCAGCTCCTGACCCTGATGCATCAGGCCAAACCCAGACTCTGGTTACATTCTGCTCTCTGATGGCGCACTCCTGCACCACCTAGCTGAACGCGGCTCCAGAAACGTGCAACCAGAAGCTGAGTTCGGCTTTGAATCACCTTCATGTGGACCCCTGTCCCCTGACGACATCCCCCCCGTTTTGTCCCTCTTGCTCTTCAGGGATCATGTTATATGGTTTCTCTTTAAACCCCTAACACTTCCTGCCCTGAAGCCACCACTGACTCCACTGTTTCTCACACCCACCACCAACACGAGCGCATCTGCAACCTAGGTGCCCCCGGCTCTCTTCGTGCTTCCCATCACGGAAGCTGGAGGGGACACTCTCAGCTCACAGGCCCTCTCCAGAGTCCCCTGCAGCAAGGCCACTTAGGAGCCCCTCCCTTTGCTCCCTGTGTGTGGCCAGGAGAGCTGCCTGCCCAGCAAGGTCCCAGTGGACCATGGCCTTGCTGTCCCCCATAGCCTGTGACCTCCCTGCTCCTCCATGGACCACCCCCCAGCTCCCCCTACTGCTCACCCTCCTTTATTCTTCTCCATCTAGCCACCACTCAACATTTTTCTTACCATGTTGCTCTTGGTTTGCCTTTCCTGGTTCGGGTGTAAACCCCAGGACAGCAGGGATGTTTTCCCTCATGCTGAAGTGTTACCAGCACCTAGAACAGTGTCTACCACAAGAAACCCGCTCGGTACATAGCTGTTTGGGTAGTTGAGTGGATGAAAGGCCTACCACTCCAGACTGCCCGTCTCTGCAGATGCCTCTTCATTGTTTCTCAGGGTCGGTCCTTAGTCTTACAACTTTGGGAACCAGGGTCCTTAGTATGCAGCAACCCATCCCCACCCCAGACCAGTCACAGCCTCAGCTTCTGTGGGGGAGGCCTGGGAACCTGCATTTTGGGGACAGGCCCCAGTGGGATTCTGATGCCTCCTAGGGTTTGAAAGCCCTGCTCTGCTGAAGGAGCAGCCCAGATATCTGAGTTGGCTCACAAGGGGAGTATGTGTTCAGGGGAGGATTTTTTGGGAACTCTCAGTCTTAAACCCCTGGTGTGTAGGGGTAGCTTCACAAAATACAGGCCCCAGTGGTGGGCTCTGATTCCTTTGGGGACCAGTTAGGATGCTGGTGTTACAGCTGCTGAGCCCTGTGGGCTCCCTCGGAGCAGGCATGTTCAGTTTGATTGATGAGGTGGGGGCTGGGGAGGACTGCCTGGGCTCAAGGCAGGGATGCAGGAGTGACAGTGGGCTGATTTCCAGGGGCTCCAAAGCAACCCACCAGGCAGGTGCTGATCCACTGGCAAAGGAAACAATCAAACACCACTGATACCCAACCACCCACCCACTCATCTGCAGGGGAGGGCAGGGCCCAGGGTCGAAACAAAGAAGGAGGGATTTCCTTTCCCTGATTCTACTAGGACTGTGGGAGACTTGGTTAGAAAGTAGCATATACATGGAGCATTACAGGGAATTAATATTTCAAGAGTTGTTATTTTTAGGGCCCAGTCTCTCTGTGAGTATTTTGCCCAACGGGGCATGCTGCCAAAATGTGTAAGAGTCACAGAGTCCTAGTCTGCCACCACTGGAAGGCACCTTACATCGACCTGAAACAAACTGGCTCCGGGGCTCTTAACTCTCTGAGCCTCAGTGTTCTCTTCTGCAGAGTGCGACAATCATCATGTCCCTCTTGGGATTGTTGTGAGGATTAAAAACACCACAATATATACAAAAGAATTAGCCCAAGCTGGGCACCAATATCATCATCGTCACCATCATCATCATCACCATCATCACCATCACCATCACCACCGTCAGCATCACCACCATCATCACCATCACCATCACCACCATCACCATCACCACCGTCAGCATCACCACCATCATCACCATCACCATCACCACCATCACCATCACCACCGTCAGCATCACCACCATCATCACCATCACCACCATCATCACCATCACCATCACCACCATCACCACCGTCAGCATCACCATCATCATCACCATCACCATCACCACCATCACCATCACCACCATCACCATCACCACCATCACCATCACCACCATCACCATCACCACCGTCAGCATCACCATCATCACCACCATCACCATCACCACCATCACCATCACCACCATCACCACCATCACCATCACCACCGTCAGCATCACCATCATCACCATCACCACCATCACCATCATCACCATCACCATCACCACCATCACCATCACCACCATCACCATCACCACCATCACCACCGTCAGCATCACCATCATCACCACCATCACCATCACCACCATCACCATCATCACCATCACCATCACCACCATCACCATCATCACCATCACCATCACCACCATCACCATCACCACCATCACCATCATCACCATCACCATCACCACCATCATCATGGTGAGGGCTATCAATATACATTTGATATACTGACATATCAATATATCAAAGATTTTAAATGCTAAATTTAGAAATAAGAAAACCATCCAACCAGTTAAAGGTCCGATTAGAACAAAGTCTGACTTCCCCCAGCAAAAAAAAAAAAAAAAAAAAAAAAAAAATTCATGACAGACAGTTTTCAAATTTGAATTACAACTCTTCATCCTGCTGATTTTGGACTTGTACTTCTACAGTTGTGTGAACCAATTCCTTAAAATACATATATACATATCAATCAATCAATCAATCTATCTATCTATCTGTCTGTCTATCTATCATCTATCTATCATCTATCCATTAGCCCCCTGATTCAAACCTAGGCACCTGTTCCCAGAACCTGTGCCAGTAACCATATTAACAAGGTCCCAAGGACATGCGGGAGGCACAAGGCGGTGGCAGGCAGGGGCAGAGCAATTTTCAGGAAAAAGAATTGTACTACAAATAATCCATGTGCCATTTCCTGAAATCTATACCTCTGGGCAGGGCAGGTAAGAGTCCTGTGTAGGATGGTGGGAAGGGTGCAGGAGTCAAGGGTGGGCAGCATCTAACAGATATTGACCACCTTTTACCTGCTATGCCAAACAAGATGCTGCACACACACTCATCTCATTTAGTCTAAAACCCCATGGGGGTGTGGGGATTGTTATTGAGCTTATGGTACAGGTGACAAGGCTGCTGTTCGCTGTGATCCCATTGGCCCAGGATACCGTGGGCAACTGCTCCCTCCAATAGCATCAGAGAGATACGGGTTCAAAGCCTGGCTCTGCCACTAATGAGCAGTGTCATTTGAGGACTTAAACTCTCTAAGTCTTAGTTTCCTCATCCATCAGATGGGGACATTTGTCCTTCCTTTAGGGATAGGTGTAAAGATTAAGATAAAGGACCTAAAGTGACAGCACAGTTCCTGGTGATGGAGTCTTGAGAAATTACTGATTGCTCGCACTTACTGCACAATGTGTTCAGAGCTGACTGTGTGCCAGGTGCTGTTCTCCGCTTGGACGAAAATGGACAAAACTCAGGTAAGTTTTTACTCTCATGGAAATTACATGCCAGTAGGGATGCTGATGGTGATGGTGATGATGATGATGGTGCTGATGATGCTGATGGTGGTGATGCTGATGGTGATGATTGTTGATGATGGTAATGATGATGATGACGGTGACGATGGTGATGGTGATGGTGATGATGCTGAGCTGTGGACCATGAGCAGGCTACCAGAGATAATGAAGGTTATGGTGATGCTGCCAACATGCTGTTGGGACTATTGAGCAGGTTTCTGAACTTCTCCAAGTCTCAAGTTCTTTACCATGAAGACGCTAAGTTCCACCTTGCAAGATGTTGTAAGGATTACATGATTAGAGGTAAAAGCAGGACTAACTACATAATTGGTGGGGTCCAGTGCAAAATCAACATGTGAGGCCTCTTGTTCAAATCTTAGCAAGAATTTCAAGGTGGCTACAGGAGAGTGTTAAACCAAGCCTAGGCACTACTGAGTGTGGTGCCCTGTGTGGCTCAGCTGTCCCTGGGTAAAGGCACCTGCACGTCATAGGTTCTCAGTCAATGCTGGTCCGACTGTGAGGTAGGAATTGCACTTCCTGCTTCCCAAATGATAATGAGGCTTGGTGAGAAGTTGCTGGCTCAAGGTAGTGAGTGGCTGGGACAGGATTCTTGCCTAAGTTGCCCTCACCTTAGACATGAGGCTTTCTCTACAATATCTGTTCACACAATTAGACAAAGCATCAGTACAACCACCATATGTCTTCAGAGGAACATCCTTAAACTTCATAGTATAATTTCAATGCAGAAGTTTGGCCTTCTGTGTTTTCTTGTGTAGTACTGGAGAGCTTTGGTAAGGGGCCAGGAGGACCTGGATTAGACATATAGGCCGGTGGTGTATGGCCACAGAGTCAGGCTGGCTCAGACGCAGCCCACCCCATTCCATTTTCTGTTTTGTTTGCTGAGGGAAGAGACAATGAAATAGCTCGTGGCCAGCTGGAGGACATGTCTGGTCCAGGGTGGCTTCACCAGAATAATAAACATATCCAAATTGTCCTTAAAGAATGAGAAATGGGCTTAGTAGATGCCCTGGGCCCAGGAATGTGGGCCTCTGACTCAGGCAGCCTCACCGTGAGCATGCAGCTGGGACATGACACGCAGCAGGGATGATGGTGGTTCCAGTTGTATTTCCAGTGGTGCTAAGGCCATCAGCTCCCGGAATGTGCACTGAGTGGCTCCCAGCATTGGACTCATCTCCAAGATGATCAGAAAGTTTCCTCACGTGTCCTGCCTCCTTGGAGGAAATGACCTTGGGCAGCTGGCCTTAGGTGGGGCTGGGATGTAGGGGTTATGCTTGCCTGAGGCCCCAAGGATGCCTCCAAGGGGCCACGGCCTTCTGCCTTGGTCAGCTCGGGCCGCCACAACATACCATCACAGACTGAGGGGCTTAACAACAGAAATTTATGTCCTCATGGTCATGGAGGCTAGAAGTCCAAGATCAAGGTATCGGCAGATTGGTTTCCCTTGAGGCCTCCCTCCTTGGCACGTAAGCGGCCATTTTCTTGCTGTGTCCTCACACAGTCACCCCCCGGTGTATGTCTGTGTTTAAATATCCTGTTCTCATAAGGACACCAGTTAGATTGGATTAAAGCCCAGTCCAAAGATCCCATTTTACCGTAATCAGCTCTGTAAAGGCCTGATCTCCATATATAGTCACATTCCAAGATGTTGGGGTTAGAGCTTCCACATAAGAAGTTTGGAGGGAACAGAACACAATTCAGTCCACAACACCTTCTCATGGGATTATGTGAAGAGGAGAGAGCCCTCTGGAGATTGGGGTACAAAAAGGACGGTATGAGCTGCCTATTCTGGACAGTGAGAAGAATAAGGGTCCAGGAAAAGCCAGGTTCCCCAAAGTTAGGAAGGGAGTGTGTAGTCAGCATAAGGATGAGGATGTCAGAGACAACCGTGCACCGAGGAGTGGAGTTCAAGGGGGCCAGGGTGAAATGTCTGGGAAGATGCGGAACAGAGGGTCGGGGGGGCAGTCAGGGCTAGCAGAGAAGCTAATGCCACAGACTGGTTTGAAACCAGCCCTGCCAAATTATCTCATAAGGAACACCAGAATATCCCAATAACTGGTTGCTCTTAGGCTGATGGTTATCAATGACCAGCAAAACGGGGAGGAGGGAGCTTGTTTCAGGACTAAATCCAGAAGTTTCTTCCTCTTGGTGCTCCCTTCTTACTGACCTTGACATTGACCCCTCAATCTCTTTGAGGTCTATCAGCATAGCCCAGAGCTGCCCAGTGGTTTTACCTGGCTGCACAGAGCATGTCATCTGCCCTCTCCCAGATCTCCCAGCGGTAGGGCAGAACTGTCACACTTTTGCATGCGAAGCTTCTTCCACTTGGGGAAGGGCATGAGGGTGTTGAGGGCCCATGCCAGGGAGGGCCAGAGACAGAAATGAAGCCTGGGGCTTTGGGATGGGGCTCCACAAACACTCCTAGTCACAGCCCCACCTGCTGGACCAGTGTTTCTCAAAGAAGCCTCCACCGACCAGCTGCAGGCATGCTGATTACACATGTACCCTCTGGGGCCCCAACCCAGACACAGGAAATCTGGATCTCTGGGGACCTGGCTAGTGATCTGCTCTGTTGGTGTGGATATGCCCCCTCAAGTTTGAGAACCATCACGATGACCTCTGGTTCTACTTCCCTCCTCACCAATTTCTTCCTTGCTTGTGTTCCATTTCCACTCAGCCAGTGTTTCACAAAGGGTGTGCCACCCCCAGTGGCCACCCTGATTAGTTTGAGAGCTATGTGGACAGGACCCTGACAGACATTTCAGCTCTTTAGATTCTCCTGATCATGTCAAGAAGCAACACTCAACCTGGCACCCCTATGCCTTTAGTATCTCTCTAGCACTTCCTAATACCCCCACCCTTTTAATACAGAGAGAGCAGGACTCAGCTCAGACTCTTGGCGGGCTCCTGATCTAACCTGAATTTTATAATTCTATTTTGTTTTCATTGATTTTTCTTTCCAGTTACCCTTATATTAAAAGCTAGTAATATTGGTTATTTAAAATACTTATATAAAGTCTTTTAAAATATAAATGTATTAAGTGAAAGACAAAGAAATCAACAAAGAAAAATAGCAAGGAGGCATTTGGTCGGCGGTGTGATAGGACACACACTGGAAAGGGGGTTCGTGGATCTGAGGTTGGGAACCAGGTCTCTAATTTATTCTGTCAGCCCAGAATGCAATCTGAGAAGCGAAATCCCATGAAGGTAAGCTCTCAATGTTTTACCCTTTTGGATGCTATTTTAAATTTGAGAACTGTTTGCTTCAATAAAAAAATATGAATTTTAATGGTGAAACTTTAGGCATTAGCATCAGATGTTTTTAAATTTGAAAGTACTTCTGGACACATCACACCATACAGAAGTCCAGCAACCCTGCAACCCCCTAGAATCAAGCCTGGCTGGGCAGGCAGGGCAGCCCAATCAGTACCATCAACATGAAGGTGCAGACAGCCAGTGGGGGGCCAAGGGGCTATGAGTGTGCGTGGGGGGCTCACAACCCCTTAGGAGGGGGGACAACTCAGAGGCCTTGCCCACCTCTGCCATCATGTGAGCCAGTTACATGTATACATTGGCTCTGTTTCTCTGGGAGCCCTGCCTGAGACAGATGGGCAAGCTGTACTCAGAGACTTCCTGCAGCTGAGAGCAAACGGGAAGCAGAAGGGGCAGGGGGCTCTGGGCAGGCTGGAAGATGCCTGGAGCCCCATGAGCAGTAGGCGTGGTGGAGGATGGAGAGATTTACTCCTTTCTCCCCCCTAAGGACACACAGATCCCTGGGAACCAGTGTGGCCACTCGTCAGCCTCAGGTTGATGAAATGAGGCTGCGGGAAGCAGAGACCACATAGGATATGAATCCCCTTCTCAAGTTGTCGGTGGTGGGGGGTGATGAGGGACGCGCTGCTGGGGGTGGGGACACCAGGCTAAATCAGGAGGCAGAAGCAGCAGGTTATGAGGTACAGGGCCACTGGAGCTTGGGCTCTTTGTTTGGACCCCAGGAGAAGGCACTGGAGAATTTCTAACACAGTCCGGACTGGTCTGCTTAGCATTTGAAAAAGGACCCTGCTGGGTAGTGTGTAGAGCAGAAAGGGGAAAGGAAGAAGGCAGGGAGGGTACTAGGAGGGGTTTCAGTGAGCCAAGAGGAGTGAGTGAGCATGGAGAGAAGAGAAGGACACTGAGGGGGGGGATAGAGGGTGCAGGGTGGAGGGTACAGTGGGAGGTGGAGGTGGAGGGGTGGGAGGTAGAGGGCAGAGGGGAGGGAAGTAGAGGTGGAGGGTGGGAGGTGGGTGGAGGGTGAAGTGGGAGGTAGAGGTGCAGGGTGGGAGGTGACGGTGGTGGGTGGAGGGGTGGCTGCAAACTCTGACCAACAACTTGAGAAGGGGATTCATATCCTATGTGGTCTCTGCTTCCCGCAGCCTCATTTCATCAACCTGAGGCTGACGAGTGGCCACACTGGTTCCCAGGGATCTGTGTCCTTAAGCGGGGAGAAAGGAGTAAATCTCTCTAAGTGTCGGCCTTCCTAAGGCAAACAGGGTCCCTGGCTCCTGGGTCCTGCCAGAACTGGGCACGGATTGCTCTGTTGTCAGGTGGCAGACAGGAGTCTCTCTAACACTGGACACCTGCAAACCATCCTTTAACAAAGAAAAAGCCAAGAGCAGGACCTCCAGCGGTGGCAATGGGTTATCAGCAGGACCAGGCTGAGGGAGACAAGGAACCCTCCTTCCTTGTCTCTTCCAGCTTCCGGTGGCTCCAGTGATGGCTGGTTTGTGGGCTGCATCACTGCACTCCCTGCCTCTCTCTTCGCGGCCTTCTCTCCCCTGTGTCTCTGTGTGTCCTGTTCTGTCTCTTATAAGGACACTATTCATTGGGTTTAGGGCCTGAAATGGTTACTTTTATGGGTCAACTTGACTGGGCCACAGAATGCCCAAATATTTGGTAAAATATTCTGAGTGTGCACATGAAGATGTTTTTGGATGACAGTAACATTTGAATCGGTGGACTGAGCAAATCAGATTGCCCTCCCCAGTGTGGGTGAGCCTCTTCCAATCAGTTGGAGGCCCGAATACAGAAAGAAGGCTGCTCCCTTTTTAAGAGAGAACTGTTTCCGGCTTGACTGCCTTCGAACTTGAACTGAAATATCACCTTTTCCTGGGTCTTGAGCCTGCTGACTTCTGGATGGTAACTATACCACTGGCTCTCCTGGCTGTCCAGCTTGAGGACTAACCCTGCAGATGGGAGGCCTTGCCCACCTCTGCAATCATGTGAGCCAGTTACATATATATATATTGGCTCTGTTTCTCTGGGAGCTCTGCCTGAGACAGATGGGCAAGCTGTACTCAGGAGTACTCATAGATGGAGACCTCATCTTCCTTCTCTCTCTTCTGGGTGACTCCCTCTGATGCCACCAGTCAGAGCTCCAAAGCTTCCCCACCTAGAAAGTCCTGGCCCCACAGGCTGACCCCTATTCTAATCGCATCTCCCAGTTGGCATGAACAAAATGCTGGTCTCCTAGTCAGCATTCAGTTCATCTTTGTTGACCTCAGGTGAGCGAAACGAGGACTCAACCACGTGCACTGTGGGTCTTATATCTTGAGGAGCTCAACTGTGTTGAACCCAATCTTAAACTTTATTGGGCTCATGGCAGAAAACTCAGCTTTAATGCTCTGGAGCATGAAGTGCCCTGCAAAAATCAATCTGAATTCAGGAAAGAAATACAGATGTGTGGCAGAGGAAGAGCTGTAATAGTCTGATAGAATCTCCTTTCTCCTGCTGGAGCCTTGAGCTCAAAGTGTGTAGACGCAGTTATTATTGCAATGATAGGGATGAAGCTGAAACCTTATTAAATAGTCCACTGACCCAGAAAAGATGAGAGCAGAGCTGTCATCCTCTCCCATTTAAACATTCTGAATTCTTTGGTCTAGCATAGGATGAAACATCAGATTAATGACAATTCCCTCGGTAGGGTGCCAATATAGAATAGCAATGACAATGTCTCAAATGTGAATGAGAGCTCAGGGGAGTGAGATGCCTTGAGTCTTCACCTGCCTAAAGCTTCAGGGCTCCTGCAAAAAGAATGAATGGCACCATCGTGTTTTCAGGAAATTAACCAAGTCCACGCACAACCTGGCTGAAGGCAGGTGGCACGAACCTGGGGGTGGGGTTGGGGGGGGACCAGGCCTGTGGCAGTTTCAAAAAGCTACTGCTCCTGCCTTGCTTATTGGCCAGAAATGCACCAGGATTGGCACCCCCACCCTTTGCTTCCACATTTCCCATTTCATGCTGGCTACGCTGGTCCCCAGTCCTTTGTCTTCCATCCTCAAATATAAGCCCTTCTGACCACTAGTGCTCACCTCTCTTCAGTGGGGCCAGTCAACTGTGGACTGATTTTATTGTACTCTCATTCTGGGTCATCTGCTCTATCTGCTTCCCTGTCTGCAAGGGTGAGTGGGGTGAAAGTATGTACAGCCCATCTCTTGGCCTGTTTGCAGGGACAGGGAGAAGGGGCTTGTGGCCCCGGGAGGAGATCTCTATTATCACCTGTCTATGTTCTGCATGGAGATGCTCCCATCCCTATGGGGTACTGTCACCTCTTGGGACACCGCCCCTCTCTCCTCTCCCTGTCTCAAGTCCCATAGATCAGAATCTTGGGAGGGTCACACAGAAAATGTGTTCCAAAAAATTTACATCCACTTTATTCCAAAAGGGTTTGTAAAGTGATTGATACTATACATACATTAGTACTGGATTATGAAATAAATACTAATAGTAATGATAACGTGGGGGAATAAAGGCCCTACGAACACTGCACCACTAGCCTATATAACACTTTTGTATTAATTAGAAAGGCTCCCCTCCCTCTCTAGATGGGGTCATCAACCTACATTTTGGGCAAAAATTCTGTTTTTTGCAAATAAAGGTTTATTGGAATGCAGTCACATCCACTAGCTGACATATGGTCTATGACTGCTTTCATGGCACAATGGTGGGGCTCAGTCGTTATAACAAAGCCCCTCTGACCTAAGGGCTGGAATCCAGCCTCCTCTTTCCCATCTGCTGCCCCACCTCGTGGTATTGTCACAGCAGCCATGTGAAGGCCATAAGACAAGGGTCAGCCCAAGAGTGACAAAGACTCTCATGTTGATGGGCTCCTCTGAGCCCCCTTTTGGACCAGACCTTGTCCTGGGGCCCTGTCTGTGGTTTGTGGAGTCCTATTTCAGCAGGAATTCTGCTGAGCCAGTTTATCAAGAACCCCCATCCTTGATATCTGATAAAACTCTTCCTCTCCCACTTCTGATACCTGATCATGCTTTTCTGCCTTCAATGAGAATCCTGTTGAGTTGGTTTAGACAGAATCTCTCTGTGTGTAAGGTCTCCTCTTAGTACATTTTCATCCCCGATCTTCCACTCTTCTCCTTGGCTAGAAATCCCCACTTGTCCCTGCTGTATTTGGAGTTAAGTCCAATCTTTCTTCTCTATCGCCTTGGCCCCTTGCAAGAGATCTGAATAGAGTCTCCTTTACCGTTTTCACAAGTGTCAGGACAATCTATTCTTTCACAGAGGTGAACACCTCACCTGAGGCCCCATGGCCAGTAAGTGGTGTCTCCAGGGCTCCCATCCAGGTTCTATGGCAGCCATCCGGTGACTTTGCCCTGTGGCACCTGCCTCTTCAGGTAGGAATCCAAGCTCAGAAGTTGTTTGCACACACTGAACTCTGGACTTGAGTTTCAGGGTCCCCTTTGCTTGAATAAAAGGTTGTTTCTCACCCCAGAAGTGTAAACAAATCTCTGACTCACTCTCCTCATCCCACAGATGTCTCCAGTCACTCTTTAGGATTTAACTCTCTCTGAGGGGTTCCAAAGGGTTCATTCATTCATTTGTTCATTCCTCCAAAAACATGGCATGCCTCCCATGCGGCAGGTGCTGAGTCAGCCATGACAGTACCCCAGTGAGGGAGAAGACGCCCAGAAGAACCACCACCAGTGAACTGCTTAACACAAACCTACTTAATGTGCTGGTTCACAGCTACATAGGCAATTAATCTTGGTGCATATCCGGGGAATGCCCCTGATGGGATCTGGATTGAGATCTTCATCCTGCCTGAGAACTGGCCACTGGGCCTAAGGAGTGGACTTGCTAAGGGTTGGCACAATTGGTCTGATCACCAATAGCCATTGGCCTTTCACCAAACCTTCACATAAAGCAACCAGAGAGAGCAGAGAGTGGGAGTCATTGGGCACAACACGCCAGCTGTGCCCCCCACCTCTGAAGCCAAGAGAGGGGCTGAGAGACCCACAAGTAGAGAAGAGAGCTGCCTGCAAGAACTGATGAATAGCATTCTCTCTGCTGACTGCACATCTGCCCAGCAGTTGGCCTGCTGTCTTCCCCTGTGCTGATCTGAGCAGGAGAAGAAAGAATAACAGTGAGGGACATAGATTAGCCACATTTAGGTTTGGCCTGTAGATAATTATGGCAAAAAAATTTGTCTCCCCTGCAGAAATCCAGAGGTAGGCAATGCAGAGCTGGCACAGGAGCTGGGTACCATGAAGTCTTTGGGGAACCAGGTTCCTTCCAGCTCCCCAGTCTGTCATCCTTAGGGTGTGGATTTCTACCCCCTAGGACGGAGCTCCAGGCAGCATATCTCCATCCAAGCAGTAAGAGGGAGGAAAGGTGCAAGAACAGGCAAAGAGTGTCATCTGGGTCTTAAGAATCCTGGAAGATGCCTTTTGATATTTCTGCTCATGTATCTTGGTTGGCTAGCACCCAGTCACGTAATCACAGCTAATGCAAGGAGACAGGTGCCATGTTTGTTCGGGTAGCCACATGCCCAGCTATGGTTCTATACCATGGGCCTTTCACCATCTTTGTCACAGCAGGGAAGAGGAAAGGGACAGCACTAGGGCAGTGTCCTTCCCCTACCCCCAGCAACTGGCACAGTAAGCATGCATGAATCTCCTGTGGCATGTCCCCAGGCAAGGGGATACCAGCACCGAGTTTTGGGATGTTCTTCTGAGGACAGGAACTGAGCAGCAGTGGAAGGAGAAGGGTGTGCTCTAAAACTCCCATGTCAGGGAGTCCCTGCCAGGTGCTCTTAAGAACTCACTCGTGCCCCATGAGAGACAATGCCACCTGTCACCAAGATTACCTGAGCTCACCCCCTGTTTGACTTTGGGCATGTTACTGGGCCTCTTGCCTGAGTTCCTTATTTGTAACTGGGAACAGTAATAGATCTAGCTCAGGGGAGATTGTGAGGATTAAGTGAGTCATCAAATGCAAAGCCGTTTGAACCAGAACCAACCAGTGGTGAGTGTGCTGTTATTACTAGTAAGATAGAGAGTCAGTGGCCGGTCAGTCAACAGCAAAAGAATGAACATGGTTGGTTATATAAGTCTCTTTTCATCTTCTTTGATCCAACACACTGGAGACCCAGGAGAGGAATTGGGGGTGGGTATGTCAGAGGCAGACCAGTCCCCCTACACTCACATTCCAGGGGAGGGAGGGAAAACAAAGGACCGAGCAGCTAAGCCCCTTCCCACCTGGGTGTCCTTTAGCCACACCTGCAGTGACTGGGGAGGGCGCAGCTCTGAATCTTACATGAGATTAGAGTTTTCAACTCTAGATTGGACTTCAGTTGTCAACCTTTCCTGGGATGTAATGGAATTTGCCCCAAATAGAATCTGCTATCCAACAGAGAAAGGACATTCGCCATAGCACAGATGGGGAAAGATTCGAGAACAATAAAAACTATTTGATTTAAATAGCCCAATAAGCCAAGATAACATAAGAAACTGGCTATGCTCACGTTTCCCTCCTAAAGTTGACTTGTACTTGGCCAAATGCAGCAGCCTCATGGGGCTACAGTGTGTGGGTATGGACAAGTCAGCAGGCATTTCACCATTGGTACAAGGGAGCTGCCAGCCCTCCAGCCCAGTGCTCTATCCCTGTATGCACCCTCTCTCCAGTATCCTACTCAGTGGTCCTCCAGCCCTGGAGGGGTCAGTGAAATGGGGTCAGAAGCCAACTACATACCTACTGCCTGGTGAGGCTGTTGGGCACAGGGCTGGACAGCTCCAAATCCTTCTTTATGTGATGGAGAATCCAACCAGCCTCTTGCCATGTTCACCCTCTTGTTCCACTTCTGGCCTCTGGGATCACACAGTGTAAGCATCTTCCATTTGATAAATGGAAAGGCATAAAGAGCTATCCTGGAGCTTCCTTGGAGCATTTCTGAATCATGGACCTTTCAATGGTCATTGACAAAAAAGCATCTTCAATGTCTTATAAAAAGCCCACATATTACATTCCTCTTTTTAGTTTAGTTCTAGGGAGAAATGTGAATAATTTCCAGATGATAAGGGTGTTTTCCTTTTTTTCTTCTGAAATTACAATTAAACGTGGAGTGAAGGGGAAGGGCAGTGTCCCTGCACTGAAATCGGCAGATAAGGGCTTAAAATCCTTCCACCACTTAAATTAGCCTCATCACCTCCCACAAGCTATTTACTCTCCCTGAGCCTCCATGCTCATGGCTCCTCATGGGAGAGGAGTGGCACTAATGCCCAACAGACCTGGTGGGCATGAGGATTAATGAGATGGCATATGTGACACAGTTACTAGACCCCTATGGTGCACCAGGAGCATTCTCCATATTGCTCACTGCAATCTGCCTTCCAAATTTAGTAGTCCAGGAAACTGGCATCAACTCCAATAAAGGCATGGGTGGGATCTGGACCCAAGTCCATCTGTGTAAAATGCCAGGGGTTTCTACTCAACGCAAAACACTACAAGAGAGGACGCCTGGCTGGCTCAGTTGGCTAAGCATCTGCCTTTGGCTCAGGTCATGATCCCGGGGTCCTAGGATCAAGCCCCCCATCAGGCTCCCTGCTCAGAGGGGTGTCTGCTTCTCCCTCTGCCTGCTGCTCCCCCTGCTTGTGCACTCTCTCTCTCTGACAAATAAATAAAATCTTAAAAACAACAACAACAACAACAACACAACAACACTACAAGAGGCCACCAGGAAATCAGGTATGACTGATGCCATTTGATTTGTCACCTGCACCTGGGGACGGGGCCAGTCGCGCCTCTTGTTCCCTTTAGTGGGACTGACGTGCGAGTCTCCTTTCCCTGCACACAATGCTTTGGCACCTCCCAGGCACTGAGCATCTTCTCATGCATTGTTTCCCCTCCTTTCCACCACCAGCCGGGACTGACATATACTCACCCCACTTTAAAGATGAGGGAAATAAGGGTTGAAGAGATTGATGAACTTGTTCCTATGACTCAGTGGGAGACTGGAAGAACAGCCTCCAGATTCAGTTTTATTTACGAAATACTTCATTCTGCTTTACTTCATCTGCCTGTCAAAGCCTTCAGGAAGGTAAGAGGTGCGGACACTCAACAGCTGGATCAAGTGACTGGCAGGACAAGCCGCAGCCTTGACCTGTGCGAACGTTATCTCTTTAATCCTCACATCAACCATGGGGTTACCAGTACTGACCCCATTTTTGAGGAAGAGAACTGGATCAAGGCTCGGGATTGAAGCAGTTTTCCTTGGAGTGCACCACTGGGTTCAGCCCCTGAGGCTGGATCCCCTGCTCATGGCCTCTTGTGTTCTCTTTCCATTTATCAGTCCCCCAGGCTCCTCTGGAAGTAGATTTGGGGTATGCATACATCTTACAGAACTAAATACACAGCAGGAGAATATGTCCATGGTGGTACAACTGTGAGTTGCCCATAAAGTCTTAACACACATCAGTAAACAGGGATGAGCATGAATATTGCAGAGTTGCAAGCTCTAAATCAAGACATCTAACGCTGCCCTTTGAAATTCCACGCCATTAGAGGTGTGATGTGCAGCAACACACCTTTCAGTGAGCACAGATACACACACAGGTACACACACACACACACACACACACACTCATACTCCCTCACTCTTAATAACTTCCTCTTCCCCAGTGACTCACTAATCAGTCTCTTTTGAAAAATGAGTAATATCAACATTGAAGACAAGCTCCCAAGCTACCTAATACTCCCAAGGAACATGTGTGTTAAAACATTAAGAATACCACCTGCTGGCACCCTCAATAGGAATTCTCTGTATTTTCATGCAGTTGATGAGGTGGAAGGTTTTCAAACATGAAGATCTCTTCTCCAGCCCAGCATCTAATTTCACTGTATAAAATAGAATGTTACTTTGTATGCAGCTTTTTAAGAATGCAGATGAACAAGATGAATGGTGCAGACACATAAGGAATTTTAAAATAAGAATGAAAATAGGTTATATTTAGGGTTTAACTGAGAGAAATCTTAGAGGCTCTTACTGTTCAATTCCTTCAATCTTTCTAGATATATCTAGAACCTACTTCATGCCAGGCACTGTGGTATACCCTGAAGGGAGCAAGCTACATAAAAGGGTTCAAACTAAACCCACAGTCTGGTGGAGGAGGCAGATATGTAAATAAGTCATTTCTATGAAAGAAATATGCAAAAGTTCGGTGTAAACACAGAAGTGGGAAATAATTATGCTGTTCAGAAGAATTTGGGAAGGCTTCCCAGAGGAGGCAGTATTTTTTTTTTCCAGGAAGAGTTCATAGAAGAGAGGCATTTGGGCTGAGAGAATACTGTGAGCATGTGGAGTCCTAAAAGTCTATGTGTAGGTGTGGACGGAGTACCGTGTGTTTTCTGCTTAGCACAGCTTCCTGCATCTTCTCTGGTTCCTTTGGGGAACTGCCTCCCCTCTCACTGTGGTCCCAGAGGGGCTGCCCATGGAACTCAGAGGAGTGGATGCATGGTTCAGGTTGGCTGAATTAGAATATTCCATCCCTCTGGCTACAGGAATTATGTAGAGATAGTCATGTGACTTGAGCACAACCAATCAGAGGTGTCTCTGGGACAGTCATATAACTCAAGCAGAACCAATCAGAGGTTTCTCTGGGACAGTCATATGACTCAAGCAGAACCAATCAGAGGTTTCTCTGGGATGGTCATAATACTCAAGCAGAACTATCAGAAACTTCTCTGGGACTGATATATGAATTTGGTGAAAGAGAAGACCCACTTTCACTGTGGTGGTCCAGCTGGGCAAATGGCAGTGTGGGGTTTTGGTAGCCATGTTCTGGCCCCCTGAAAAGAGCCAATTTGCCAAATGAAGTTAGCAGAGACCTACAAAGCAAGAGCTCTCTCTCTCTCCCTCCCTCTCTCTTTGAGACAGAGCCTCAAGAATATCAGATGATTTTGTTGAACCTCCAGAATTTTTAGATCAAATTTCCTTTTTTCTCAGACTGGTTGGATTTGGGCTTCTATTACTGTGAATTCATCAAAACAGCTTTGACAAATTGCCTTACCTTAGCAGCTTAATGGGACTAGTGGCAAAATAAGAATCAAGGGTTGAATCGTAATGACAGTGATAAGGCATTCAGGCTTTTTACTCTGAAGGCAATGGGGAGTCGGTGAGTGATTTTGAGAAGCAAAGTGATACAGTCCTATTTTGTTTTAAAAAGACATCTCCAGCAGGGAGATGAGTCAGGGTATCTTTCATTCATTCATTCATGCAAATATTGTGAGAACTTCCACTTACTGAGTGGGGGTGGAGAAAGAAGGACACATATTTCGAAACTGATAATTTCTGAATTATGCCAGGAGGCAGTTTTCCTCTTCAGTAACTAAGATTATTTAATTAGCAATGAATATTGAAATTTTTCTATGTTAAATAATGGAGTAAACACTTCAAAGGAACGTCTCTCATACCTCAAGAGCTTCATAGGTGATGGAACATGTGTCACAATTAGTGAGCACATCGATCAATAAAGGAAACAAAGGAACAGTCACAAGAGAGAGGTTGGCCCAGTGCTTTTCTGCACATCTAACTGGCCCTACTGTGGCAGCTTTGCTCTGGATGGTTTCTTCTTCGTAGCCCTGGACTAGAAGTCATTCTGTGTTGGCCTAAAAGCCCCAACCTTTGATAAACCTTGTAATTTCTAAAAGAGGCAAGAGGTAATGCCAGGCACAGAACCTGAGCTAGCACCAAGGCTGGAGTATGTCTTTAATGTGCAAAGGCTG